>NW_019402103.1:30981-78344 GCF_000591075.1 Eurytemora carolleeae
CTGGATACTAATGTTAAGGATGGATACGAATGTAATGATGGATTGTGAATTTGATACAGGTTGGGTTTGATTGTTTATCTGATCTGGATACTAATGTTAAGGATGGAAAAGAATGTAATGATGGATTGTGAATTTGATACAGGTTGGAATGTTGAAGAGGATGGATATGAATGTTATGATGGATTATCAATTTGATATAGGTTGGGTTTGATTGTTTATCTAATCTGGATACTAATGTTAAGGATACAAATGTCATGATGGATTGTGAATGTGATGCAGGTTGGAATGTTGAAGAGGATGGATACGAATGTTATGATGGATTATCAATTTGATATAGGTTGGGTTTGATTGTTTATCTGATCCTGGATACTAATGTTAAGGATGGATATGAATGTCATGATATCTGATCTGGATACTAATGTTAAGGATGGATACGAATGTAATGTCAATTCATGTTTTAAATGTTTTAGCAGATTGAAAAAATTACAAAAGATGACAAAGAAATTGCTTTCTAAAACTTGTAAGAATTAAAACACCCTCTTTGTTTTATACTTACCTGTATAAATCCAAATTAAAAGTTTCAAATAATTTCACTTTGTGCTTATATTAATATAGAGCGATTTAAAAAAGAAAAACCATCAGAGAGAAACTAGTTAACAACTAACCTAACTTTGCCCAGACTACTAGAATCCACAGGGTGTTGAGTTGATCGCTCTACTTTTCTAAATAATAACAATACTTTAAATTTTATAATGAAAATGTTCATTTTCTAAAATATTGTTTGAAGTATCTAAAACAACAGAATAATTTTTCTTTCATGTATTAAAGACAAATCTCAATTTCATTAATATTAAATTTAAAAATGAAGTTGTCTGCAGTAAGTACACATATATGTTAAATATGAAGACGACTGTTTTTCTAAGATAAGGGGTGTCCCACGAAACATGACAATAGCAAGACGACTTGAAAGTCGTCTTTAATCTTGGAATTTATTTGTGACATTTAGTCGTCAACCTTCTTTAACATGCATGATTCTAGAAACAATAACAAAAATATTCTCCTAGTTCTGGCATTTCCAAAATGTGGTCTGCCTTTTTTGTGCTGTTAATACTTCCGGAGATATTAGAACATTCGATCAGATTTCAATTTTGTAAAATAAAACCAAAATTGTCGAAATCTGAACTAATATCTTCATATCGGCGGTAATATTGAAAGCACAATGAGGCAGACCACATTTTAGAAATGCCAGGACCAGGGTTTTTTGTGATCGTTATCTCTAAAATGTTACTTATAAAATTATGTTGACAAATAAATGTAGCAAATTATATCAAAAAGCAAAGACGACGTTCAATTCATCTTTCTATTGTCATGTTTCGTGGGACACCCTGTAGTTAAATGAACATATAACAATGTAATTGTTAAGTATATACAGACTAATATCACAAATCATTTTTAAAGCTTCTTGTAAAATTATTTGCTTTATTACAATGAAAAAATGCAAATAAAAAAAATGAAAAATTAAAAAAAAAATAATAGGTTATATTACAATGACCAAATGCAAATGAAAAAAATAAAAAAAATTGGTAACATATATTAAATTATTACTCAAGCGCAAGTGTAGGGCTTCGCAATTGAGAAAGAGCTTCATCAACTAGTCTTCGACTCTAAACATTTTATCAAATTTATTATTTAGAGAAATATTGTATTTTGCTTAATCAGATAATACACACTTCTCTTTTAAAATATCTATTATTAACATTATGAATACATAGTACATACAAATGTTGTAATTCGACATAGTTCTAAAATATATTTTTAAAATAATGAATATTAGCTTGAAAATTTTGGCATGACAGCAACAGAATTATTTTATTTTTGGGTTTAAGCATACGTACATGTTTCGAATCCAACGGATCCTGATAAAAACCAATGCACTGAACCAAATATAACTAAAATAAATAAATTTAAAATTAACCTTTGTTGTACTTCTACATTTAATCGTCTCCGGCCGACAAAACTGTGTAGATTGAATTTCTGACAACTGAATAAAAAATTATTAATTCAAAATAATATTAAGTATTTAATAAAAATCCATTTATTTGTCATAGCTTCTCATTAGCATGCGTAAGTTCTTTCCCGTGCAAAACAGGAAAATTATCTTTCTTAATATACTATAATAAGTAAAAAATCTAGTTTTTAGTCTTTAGTCATTAATTTGGACTCTTTTTGAGTTTTTTAAGGCAAAAAACATTTTCTCATGCGGCGCGAATTTTTGTTCCTAATTCAGATTTTTGCTGTTCCTAAATAAATCTGCCCCCCCCCCTCACTTAAAATCCTGTGTCCGCCCCTGATTATAACCAAAAATTTATATATTAAATCAAAACTAAATAACATCTTAATCATTTCTTTTAGAAATGCTATTATTTAATATAACTAAATTCCTTGGATATATCTCCGCAGTTGAAATCCTTTGAATGGACCTGAAAATAAACTATTTGATTTTATTTATGATATAAATTTTGTTTAAAGAAGAGCCTTCATGTGTAAAGTGCATAATGTAACTTTCAATTGTGATCATAATAATTTATTTAAAACTGTTATTGTACAACAAATAGAAATTAATAATAATTTAGATTAGAACTTTTACATTTATCTTTATTAAAATTAATCAAAATTAATCGTCATTAGTATTAAAAACAATATCCTTAATGGTTATTAAGGTTGCCGTAAACGTAATGATTTATATAGATTAATATAAAACTATAAATTAAACCATCTTACAAGTTTTTCAGTATCAAAAAGGGAGTGTTCATGAAAAATGAAAATGGGTACAGGCTTAAGGCGAGAAATAAGCGCTTTTGATTGCTACTAAAATTACTTCTATCTGTTGCGTCTCAAAGAATAAAATTGTAAAAAAACGACTCATACCGAAGAACGTAGTGTCAATACAAATTCACAGAGTTAAAACAATCAAGTCGGATCGTAAAAAAATCAATTTAATTCCAAACTAATCATTCAGATATTTCAACCAATAATCATCGATTTTTGTTGACGCATTCCTATATAGTTGAACGAACACTCCCTTTAATAAAGTATCTCACCTGACTTTATCGCTATTGAACAGACTCCGACTCCCAATCTCCCTGTTAGTAAAACACTATTTACAAATTAAACAAATGAGTGGATTCCGATTGGTTTTTGAAACAAGATAATTTATACAGTAACAAAATATATTTTGTATTTTGGGGTCTTCGAAGGATAATGAGAAGGATAGGAAGGATAATGAGAAGGATAGGAAGGATAATGATAAGGATAGGATTAGGAAGGATAATGAGAAGGATAGGAAGGATAATGAGAAGAATAGGAAGGATAATAAATTATTGCAAAAAATTTCCCTTTGTTAACAAATCCTATTTCAACATTAATTAATAAAGTATTACCATAACTACAATAAACAATGCACTCATATATATAAGCATTTTATGTAGAAAAACTTTTCAAAGAATAACTTCATTTTACGCTTTATACTTTTATTTCTGAGAAGAAAAATCTTTTATAATGAACTGGATCATACTGTGAAAATAATCATCTTGCAAGTATACACTACAGTTACACAAAAATTTACCTATCGGGCCAAACTCAATAGTTCTTGCTGATGTCTCACTGAAATATAGATACAAATTATCAGCTATTCTTAGATGTGATTTCATAATCATTAACATTTTTTATGTTGTTTTGCTACATGGATTGAACTAAATTTCTATAATAAAACATTTAAATATTTTAAATTTAATATCAAGCATCTAAACAATTGCCAGTTCTGAATTTTATTTATTTTATTATTATAATTTAAATAATGTTAAATACTTACAACGTTTCAGGTATTAGAATCAGTTGTTTGACAGGAATTCCATCTTTCAATTTTATATCCAAAATTTCCATCTTAGTGTAGAACTCCTTTGGAGTCCTTTGCACTCGTTGATTCTAATATTCAATAAATTTTTTCCATTTAAATATTAAATATGTATTCAGTATTGGTCACAATAACAACACATTTACCTATTTTAAACAACTACAAAATTTAAATATAATTATTTATACTTTAAAATAAAAATAACAAGGAATAACTAAAATATTACTATTTACTTTTTTAGTATTAAAATTTATCAACCTTGGGTTTAACATGTGGCTTCACACTCATCGTCTGAAATAAACGATGTGTAATTGGTCTTCACGTTCGTTAAAATATATAAAGGCAATGAGTTTTTGCCACAAACTGAAATTTTCTAATCCCTTTATCTTTGCAGCCTGGTATTGTCACGTCAAACAAAAGTAAAATGCGCGTAAGATTAAACTCTCAAATAATATTAAGTATTTAATAAAAATCCATTTATTTGTCATTGTTTTGATATCATTTAATTAGAAGTAAACCTGGAAGAAATGAACAATCATCCAAAGTTTTAAGTAAGAAATTTAGAACAGTAGCAAATTCTCAAACAATTATTGTAGGAAAATATCTGTAACCATTCACCTGTAACTCAAGTTCTGATGCTACAGAGGAACATGAAGTTCTACACTCATCATTCAAGTTAGACATCTCATTAAAAACAGCTATGCCATCAACAGCCTGAAGAACGTTTTCTCCGTCCACTTCAGCTTCAAAAGACTGAATGATAGGCTCTTCATGTCCATCCAAATCAGATTGAGGGCAATTTTTAGTAGATTCTTGTTCTTTTAAAACTTCAGCTTCTTTCATGTTTTGCCTAGTAGTATTCGGATTCATTATATCTTTACCTCCAGAAATTGGAGGAGCCTGAGCTTTAGCTTCAAGATTCAGGGAGCTGAGGTCCTGAACTGCGGACTTAATGCTAGGATTCTGATCTCCTCCAGATTTAATTATCAAGCACTCAACTCTGGTTTTGTTGACTTGGTCGTACTTCTCTACAGCTCTGGCTTCATCCTTATGATCCTTCGGACAGGTATCATCTTTTGACATGTAGCCTTTTTTCTTACTCTTATTTTTCTTCTTTTTCTTAGCTTCTGTTGGGACACTAAAATTTAAAAAAATCTTTTTTATACTTTTTAACAATTATTTTTGTATTTTATTTTCTGTTCCTCTTTAAATTTTAAAAAAACTCCCACGTTCAGAAAGCTTTTTATTAAGTGCCTTTTTAGCCATGCCACAAGATTAAACTTTCTAATATTTTGATAGATTACCTGTAGCTACATTCAAAGCTAAAGCAGGCTTTGTTTACAGATTTGTTTTTACTGCCACAGTCAGGACACTCCCAAAAGCCAGAATTTGATAAACTAAAACACACAAAGTTCTAAACACACTAAGTTCTCAATGTAAAAATATTGATTTTTAATAAAAAAGCAGGAAAACTTTTTCAGGTTAAAAACTGAATAATTTCAGTTGTTTGTGATCCCTAGGTGAGCTTCATGTTTCAAATTACGCTCCCAAAAACAAGCAAGTTAGTTTAATAAATGTTTACCTTGAAGTTTGAGGTTGAGTGGATACAGGATCTTTGTTTCTGGTTGCCATGTTCTTCGAAGTGGCTGGACTGTTTTTAGGTTCTAGGTTTCTAGGAAAACTCCTGATCTTGAATATGTTGGAGTATACCTCCGGTTTGTATACTGGGGATGCTGTGAATAGTGACCAAGAGGTTCACGAGGTTTATAATAACACCTCAACTGCCTATCTCTGTACCTTTCTAGTTCAGTACTAGTGTTCTTGGTAGTGCTCCTAATAGGTACAGAACTAACTGCAGTAGCATTTTCAGGAGATAATTACCTGTCTTCCTTCATTTTTCTGAAGCACAAACAAATGGATAACAAAATAATTTTCTTATACAATATACAAAATAAACTATTGTATAAGCATCATAAATCTTAAAATTCAAATGTTCAAATTTTAAAAAAAGGACTTTTTTTCAATTACAATGTTTTATTTTCGAACAAGTTTAAGCATGAAATTGTTTATGGAACAAGGAAAAATGTCTGCATAGACTTTTCATTTTTAGGACTTTGAGTGTCAAAGATTCCAAAAGCTTTCTTGGCGGTTACCACATTCATAGATGATGAACACTTTCGTAAATATGTACTGCAAACTATGTTAACATTGTTGAAATTTAGATTTTCTTAAATATGTACTGCAAACTATCTTGACATTGTTGAAATTCCGATTTTCGTAAATATGTACTGCAAACGTATCTTAACACTGTTGAAATTCAGATTTTCGTAAATATGTACTGCAAACTATCTTAACATTGTTAAAATTCAGAGTTTCGTAAATATGTACTGCAAACTATCTTAACATTGTTGAAATTCAGATTTTCGTAAACATGTACTGCAACTATCTTAGCATTGTTGAAATTCAGATTTTCGTAAATATGTACTGCAACTATCTTAACATTGTTGAAAATCAGAAAAATTGGAAACGTTCCATGAAATGTCGTTATAAGACTGCAGCTATAGAACCTTCTGAAGAAATATAAAATGTTGGTATGGCCTATTCAGCTTCGAGTATATTGTTGTTTAACTGTATTTATTAATTAATCTATGGTTCAAACCATCCTTTCTCAAGCTTTTACCCTGTTAATTAATCAGAAGGAAATGATGGGTAATAATTGAACAGATGGTAAGAGAAGAGGTAAAAAATGCAGGGGTGAGGTTGTTAAATGTTCCATTTTGAGGGATACATATTGAGAGTAAGGCAACTAAAGCAACAAATTAATAGTTTCAAATGTCGAGTTAAACAGAATAAATACTGGATAAAGCTTCCTCTTGAAATACTGGATAAAGCTTCCTCACGAAATACTGGATAAAGCTTCCTCACGAAATACTGGATAAAGCTTCCTCACGAAATACTGGATAAAGCTTCCTCTTGAAATACTGGATAAAGCTTCCTCACGAAATACTGGATAAAGCTTCCTCTTGAAAGAATTTCTTACAGTCCTAATTCTGGGAAATCCTGAAATAAATACCGACTATTACAAACGTTGATTTTATAATCCAAACAATTTGTCATGCCATTTTTATAACTATTTGTTAATTTGCTCATATTTTCCTAAAAGCTTTTTTTGGTCATTTAAACAAACAAATTTTCATCTTAACACTCATTATAAAAAAAAATAATTTGCAACATTTGTCCTTACAAATATTTTAAAAATATTACTGTCAATCAAAATGTTCTGAGCTGCGAACTTAAATAACGACTCCTTAATCTTATTATCAAATGTAAACACTTTTTTGAATATAGTTATAAGTACAAGATAATATGTTAGTCTCAAGATTACTAAAAAGAGAGGATCAAGCATTGATATTGATATCCACCATTCTAAAGTTATTGCAACAATACAGAGAAGGAAGTTTTTTAACCATATTGTCTACTGCAAAGCGATTCTATCAATACAATTTTAAGACACATTTTTATTTTTATTCTAACTAAACCATGCTAATAGTATAGTGTCAAATTTAATTTCATCTTTATCATCGTTATTGAATAATATTTAAAAAAATATACTACAAATCATCCTGTCCAAATTTGTAATTTATGAGTATTTTATAGAATTAATTTACACTTTAGCTGAACAATTGTACATGCGTAAAAATATTTCAAATGTTTTAAATGATACAAAAACACTTTCTATAAAATACTTCAATCTCAAGCAGGGGTATATATTAGTTTTGAGACTCCTATTTTTGCCCCCCCCCCTTTTTTAGAATCATATTTGTTCCCCTAACCCGGCCATGGCTTAAAAACAGGTGTATTTGACAAGTTTCTGATGCCCGCGCAAACTTCTAAGAAGTTTGCTGCGGTGGGGGTTGCAGGGGGGCAGAGCCCTCCTTACAAAGAATATTTTTGGATTTTAGTAGTGTAATGGAGTGTTTTGGTGCCCTAAAATGGTCAACTTCAAGGTCCCGTCCCCCCTGAGATTTTTTTAAGGCATGTCTGATACTGTTTTACTTTTTTGTTAAATTTTGGTTTTTTGTTTTGAAGATGCAAATGAAAAAAATATGTTTATTTTACTTACATAAACATTATCATAATTACTTTATCATCATTTCTTATTATATTCTTAATATGTCCAAAAATGTTCAAGGTTCACTGTCTGGCGTCTGCTATATATTTTATATTTTTTGATTTTACTATTTGTTTGTTATGCAAATATTTTCAGTCATGAATGTGTACAGTAAGAGACTAGCTTTTTAGAGGGGGAAACATGATAATGCTATTAAGGGACAAACCTAAAAGGTTTTGCATATTTTCCTCTTTTTCCTTCCTTTTTCATTTCTACTTCCCCCCCCCCTTTTCCTTCCCTCTTCCCCCTTCCCTCTTCCCCCTTTTCTCTTCCCTTTTCCCTTTTCCCTTTCCTTCCCACTTTTTCCTTTTCTCTTCAATTTTCCCTTTCCTTCCCCTTTTTCCTTTTCTTTTCCCCCTTTTCCCTTTCCCTTTCTCTCTTCCCTTTCTTTCCCCTTCCCATTTCTCTTTTCCCCTTCTTTTCCCCCA
Source organism: Eurytemora carolleeae (assembly GCF_000591075.1). Lineage (NCBI taxonomy): Eukaryota > Metazoa > Arthropoda > Copepoda > Calanoida > Temoridae > Eurytemora > Eurytemora carolleeae. The sequence goes on from NW_019402103.1 coordinate 39,494, forward strand.
TTTTCCTTTTTTCTTCATTTTTTCCCCCAAACCCATTGAAAGCTCATATTTGTGGGGGTGGGCAAAATGAAAATATACACCCCTGATCTCAAGTGAACTAACATGTTTAACCATTAATAAACCTTACCTGGTTAATCATTACCCAGACCAGGTCAGGCCTGACCTGGTCCAGAATAACCTTGGATGGATCATTCAAGACATACTCTGGACGTGTGATAAAAAATATTTGATTAAACTTTAAGATAGCAAACAGTATGTTAATTAGATTATGATCGGGCACCCGCGCGTATTTTGATTTCAGCGAGGGGGGGGGGGGTTAGGGCGGCCCTGTAAAAATTGTTTAGAGGTGCACTTTTTCTTTTGAATAAATATATATGAAACTAAGAAAAATCCAAATATTTTTTTTAACCATTTTTACCGGTGCCGCCACAAACGGGAATTTTTAGCCATTTTTGAACTTTATTGATTTTCTTTTTTAAGACTTTTATAAAATCCAAAGTTTTTGACTAAGAATAGTGTTAATATCATTTTGGAAATCCCAGATAATGGTCTAAAAGATAAAACCAAATAATACTGAATACTTTGAAAGTTCAAAGTTTTATAAGCAGTTTTAGCGCCAAAATATTCGATTTTATTGATGCCAACCTGTGTGCTCTAGGCCCAACTGGGGGTTAGGTTATACGTACCCAGGTGGAGCAGGTAGAAGGCATCCAAACATAATGGATGAGCATCCAAAATACCCTGGCGCACCTATTTAATGCACGGACAGTCTTTTCAAGCATGATAGGTGTATTCATACAGCTCTAGTCGTGATCTGAAAAAACAATATAAACAGTCCCGACTAGTATAATAATCTAAATCTATTGTTTATACTTAAAAAATAATAAAAGAATTTACAATATAAGCCATTTAAAGTTGCCCAGGATTAGCGTTTATAAAAAATAAATAAAAACACTTACAAAGTTGAACTGGTCAAGGGCAGGGGCGTACGAGGGGGGGGCCGCGCCCCCTGCCCCCTCTACGCGTGCCCCCCCCTGAGAGGCTGAGGGGGGCATCCATGGGGGAGGCTCTTTTAATATTACATCTGCTTGCATTTCCCTTCCTCAGGTCGGCACAGTGGTGTACCTATAAGGGGGGGGGGGCAGTAGTCCTCTTGCCCCCCTGGGAGTTCCAAAAATACAAAATTAAAAGGAAACTACGTTTAGAAAGTAACACCTGACAATGACAAAGACTAAGGATTTGTCTAAATTCACTGTTAATACAAGGAGAGAAATGTTTTAGCCTTCTAAAGAGAATACTTCATTACACAAGATGTACTATGACGGAGAGCAGACTTAACGAAGAAATTTCGTTTATTAGTAAAAATATAATTTTTAATGATGCTGTGATTATTGATTTAGTTAGCTGTGATGGAGTTAGTTTTTCAACCAAAGGAATAATTTTTAGACTCTAAGGTTAGTGACACCCAAAAAAGTAGTCTTTTTGGTGTATTTTTATGGTGAACAAAACAAGACCAGGTGGGAGGGGGGGTGGCAAAAAAAATTTAAAAAAGGTATTAATATTTTTTCAAAAAAGGGGTTTTTAAGGGGGGGGGGGCCAAAATTTTTTGTGCCCCTTCTAAACAAAAGCCCTCGTACGCCCCTGGTCAAGGGGTTTGTAGCCGTTATAGTAGATCTCTATGCTTTGCGAGTTGATCCTGATGTAGGATCGCTAGCTCTGCAGTCAGCTAGGTATCAGGAACAAGACTAAAAATGGTGAGTTGAATATTGGCTCTTTTAGTGTATCTTCAGATCCTTTGCTTAAGTAACAGTTTATTCACATCGATACAGGGACTCATATAAATCTAAATAGTACCTATCAATGATCCGCAGGTTGAGCCTACGATCAGTCTTATCCAGTAGAGGCTGCGAGGTACATGAGAGGTAGATGAGGTACAGCTTATGGTCCGCTGCTAGGAGGATTTCGACCACACAAACTTGAACTAAATAGGTTAATGTTAGAACAAATTTATCATGGGTCTTGAGAGTTCATCATGTCATTCACCTTTTAAATAACAGATGGCTGCACCAGTAGGTGAGGTAGGAGGATTTTCTCGAGAACATGAACCAGATAGAGCACTACAGGTTTACGATGCTCGGGCTGGAGGAGTAGATACTCTCCGCGTGGATCATCGGAAGAGTAGGTTGAGACGGCGTAGAGGAGACCCGTCAGGAGCTGCATCAGACCATGGGTGATGTGAACAGAGGTAGTCGCTTAGCTACTGCATAGCAACGAGGTACGGTTAATCCTAACAAAGGTTTCGTTAGTATAAGTAATGAGTTCAACTGTTAACTTAAGGTTCAAAGGTTCAAATTCACTAATGTTCACCTAGTATATATATCTTTGGGCTGAGCCTTACGAGAGGAACGTGGAGGAAGTGGTATGTTCCCCAAGTATCGGCTTAATGCTGAGTAGGATCAGGTCGGAACTGCTCGATGATGATTTCTCTCAGGGGTGATATCTGAATTCCCATATATAAATCATCTGTGCAACAAGGGCTTGAATTGGAGGATAGACCAAGGAAAGCAATATTAAAAACATTCAGATGGTTTATAAACCTTGATTAAACGCAACCTGGGCAACACTTCAATAGAACCGAATGGGATAATCAACCCATTCTAATTCTGAAAGTAAATATAAGGTTATTTTATAAAGAAAAAGCTGGCTAAACTTTTAACTGCTTCTTTAGGAATAAAACTTTGAGTTCGATACATAAAACATTCTCAATATTTGGTTAAATATGGGTAAATGCAGTTATATAGGAATAAATATATCCAGTTATCATAAGAATAAATATCTAAATATGAGAGCATAATCTTGAGAGTAGTCTATAGTTCACGGCTTAAATGTTTATAAGTTAGAGAGGTTTCTTGAAATCAGCTCTCTCTTGGGAAGTTCGGAGCTCGTCATTCCTCGTTTAGTTTGGTCATACCCTGAACAAAGACGACATTTAGATCTGTACGATCTTACAACTTGCACCTTCCTAACACACGAAACACACCCTTAGAAGTTAAAGAAAAAAAAATTTGTTTTTTTCATTTCTTATATGTTATACTTATTCTAAATGGCATTACTTTTTAAAATACCTTAAAAAATGGTCGAACAATGAACATTTCAAAAACTCCGATTTTGCGATTTATTTTTGAAATTTTTAACTCTCTTAAAATTGTATGTTTTGTTCTTATAAAATGTTCATAAAATACATGGTTTTTGACATAGAATGTTGTTAAATATCATTTTGGAAACCCCAGATACTACCTAATAAGACAAAATTAAAAATTGAAACAATTTCTAATTTAAAAATTTTTTATGCCAATTTAGTCGAAAAACCATCAATTTATTTTACTATAAACTAATCAGGGTCGTAGTGGGGGCAGGGGCGTATTGGAGGTTTAGCCTAGGGGGTGCATTTTTTTGTGCACCCCCCTTACGGTTTACGTACACCCCCCTAAAAAACTGGTATTAAGAAAAAAATAAAGTTTTAAATCTATATAAATCTACCTGAAGGCTAACAATTAGTCATCTGACCATAATTACCAATCATAATATTGTAAATAAGATTAAGGTACAAGAAAGAATTTGAGAAATAATCATAAAATGGACAAATTGTGACATTGATAAGAAAAGTAAATGTATGTAAATATGTAAGTTTTCTGTTTAATAAATTAGAGCCTGCCTCTGGATCTAGGGGGGTTGCCTAGGGGGAAGAGGGGTACCGGCCCCCTCCCAATACGCCCCTGAGTTGGGGGGCGGTACCCCTCATGCCCCCCTAGACATGCACCCCCTAGACCTACATGCCCCCCTCTAGAGCCAGAGGCAGGCCCTAATATATTAAACTTACATTAATATTTTTTTTCATCAATTAACAATGTCACAATTTGTTCAATTTATGATAATTTCTTTAAATCTTTCTTGTATTATTATCATTATTTTTAAAAAAATGTCGGGGGGGTTCCATTTAAAATCCATATCAGTCTGTTCTAAATAAACCTAGAATTCTTTAATTTGGAGGCAGTATTATCCAAGCTTTTAATTATTTTTTTTTAAATTCTAAGACCGTATAATTTGAATGGAAAGGTATTTTTAACCCGTTTTTTAATGATTGAAAACAGCTGGATGTTTCCATAACTTTAAACCAAAAATTCGTTTATTTTTATTATTTTAACCCCTGGATTGAACAATCTTCATCATCAATGTGTATAATGTAGATGAAAACCTTACCCACCAGGCCTATTTATTGGTTAGGAAATATTTATATAGGGAAATTTGAGAACATTTTTATCAACAATGTTTTGGGACATCTCTTCTCTCACAAAACGCCAAAAAATACAGATTAATCTAGTCATAAAATAATTATTATTGATTGCAAACAATTAAAAATATATTTTTTTTAAAAGTTATATAGTTTGGGCTGAGCCCTTCAGCTAGGACTGGCTAGGGGGCCGAGTGCTGCAGCCACTTTATCAAATTAACGAAGTGATACCATTATCTGTATGGGGTTAGGTATGCATGTTAAGACAATTCCATGCCGAGAGCTGTGGCTAAAACAGGCTAGGGGACTGAGCTCTGTGGCCAAAAGCCATGGAACAAGTTGATCCATGCCAAAAGCCAATATGCGGGGTTAGGTTAGGTTCAGACAATTCCTGGGCAGAGTGCTACGGTTACTTAAGAATTCTGTGCATGAGACCTACGAAATGTGTTTATCTTTCCGAACATTTGTCATCTGGCATATAAAATGATGTGCATCCAACCTACAAAATGTGTTCATCCGACCTACAAATGTGTGCATCCGACCTACAAAAGTTATGCATCCGACCTACAAAAGTAGTGCATTCCACCTACAAAAGTTGTGCATCCGACCTACAAAAGTTCTGCATCCAACCTACCAATGTTGTGCATCCGACCAATACTAAAAGGTTGTTCATCTGACCTACAAATGCAGTGGATCCGACCTACCTTCATCCAACCTATCATGATTGAAAATATATTTGTTCAAAAGTAGGCTAAAGGTTATTCTTTGAGATGACACAGGAATTTAACTTGGATATGGCACAGGAATTTAACTTGGAGAAGACACACGAGGAATAACTTGGAGATGACACATGAGGAATATCTTGGAGATGACACAGGAATAACACGGAGATGACACAAAACAATTTAGAAATTATTACATTGAAATCTTCTTGGAGATGACATAGAAATATTTAGAGACAATTATACTGTTAGAGACGACTCAGGTTAATTTTGGAGTTGACACAGGAATATTTAGAGATGACCACGGGAATAACTGGAGATGACCACGGGAATAATTGAAAATGACACAGGGGAGATTATGCAGGAATATTCAGACACTGGAAGCTTCTTGGAGATGACATCGAAATATTTTGAAACATTCTGTTGGTGGTTACACAGGAATATTTAGAGATGACATTTCACATAAAACTATGCTTTTGTTCCCCCCTCCCGTCGGCGTTTTAAATGTTTTCTATTAAAAATTAACAAAAATCTTTCCAGGAATGCTAAAATGTATCCACAAATGTTTGAATTTTCTCTGATTGTAGCATGGGTGTCAGTAAATTGCTGACGAGTTGATAACTGTGCCCTCTAACTCTTTATCTGATTAAACATTATGTAGTCTGCACACCTCAGTAGCATGACTTAGCCCTTAAAAACAGCAAAGAGCAAATTGTCTCTAGAGCGAATCTAGTCGAGAGCAAACATCGTGAATCCGAGAGCAAATGGACTTTGTTAATTAAACAGCAAAACTCAAATTTTCAATTTTAATATTTATCTTTTTTTATTTTAAAGGTTTACTAGATAAAACATGATACTAACCTATACTGATTCCCAAAAAAGGATAGGAGAGTATACTCTTCCAGAGTAATTCTTTCCTGCATAAATAGCCATATGAAATAAAGAACTATATGAAGAAAAGTTAAATTATTGATTGGAAATATGATCAAAGAAGGGAAAGAATCAGGGTGTATGATTTAAGTATTATCCCAATCTGATTTTTAATGATCTATTTTTTGCAAAAACGGAAAAAATAAATGATTATAAATAGAGTAGTAAAAGAACCAGGGGTGTAAAATTTAAAGAATTACTCCCCCTCAGGGGTGAAAAAGTTTTTTCATTCTTTCTGCAAAAAAAAAATTTATTCACTTTCCCCAATTTAGCAAATAAAACCCTGCACAAATGTTTTTGCAATAAGCAAAAAAAATTACATATTTTCTAAAGAAATTTTTTACAAGTATAGTAGTGGAATTTTTTTAAAGAAAATAAACACCCCTGAAACAATTCTTTTTTTATGTGTTCTCAAGAAGAAATAAATGTACCTTAAAGAAGTGAAAGGAAACTACTGAGTAAGCTACTAGACAGAACGGATTAATGAGCAGTATCTGTGACCCAACAGACCAGAGAAACCAACCAACATATGAAGGATGTCGGCAAAAACTGTATATGCCTAAATAATTTGACCAGTCAGCTGGGAACTTTAATATATATTTTTTCTTCCTTAGAAGATCCAACAGAACTTTAGCAATTGAAAACCTCAGTTAATCATTTCTCAAAAAGTAGTTTAAAATAACTTCCTAGACCATATGATGAAAAACAAATTAAGTTTATTCTGCTATTGATTTACCCAAAAATTAACAACTTACATAAAAGCTCTAAATTTTCCCAATTAGCATAAAAATTTTAATGTTTAAATATCAATTCTAAACCAAAAACCGGTATTTAAAAATGTCAACTTACCAGAAGTGACAAGTACATGATGTTCATCTCTTTTATCTTGAACAACATGGTTAAAGTTCTGCCCAGCATTGAACATTGCTAGCTTTCGAAGGATCTCTCCACCTTAAATTATAAATCCTATTTTCCTCCATTTCCAAATATTTTGCCAGGGGTGTATTATTTCTTGAAAATTCATTTCCCCCTCCCCCGCCTTAGAAAATCATTTTTTTGCCCAGAAATTAGGTACGGTTGTACGGAGCACGAATTTTTTTTAGGGTTTTATTTCCTGAATTGTGGAAAATAAAGATAATTTGGGTAACAAGTATCAAAAAGGATGAGAAAACACTCATGAGTGTATATTTTCAAGAATTGTACGTCCTCCCCCCCCTATAGACCCTGTGTAAAAAAGATCATTTTTTTTCCTCAGCTAATGTTGAAATTTCCCCCCCCCCCCAAATGAATCTTTTTTATCAAAAATTTTAGGTGCTTTGTGCTTATCCAATATTTCCTTTTTTTAATCTATTTTCAAAATAACCCTAATTCCTTATATAAAACATTTTACTGTAAAATTTACGCTTGAACAGTAGGATATTCTACTATATTATCCAATAAAAAAAGTCAAAAAGTCAAAAAGTCAAAAAGTAAAGGTTTGTTTTATGTAAATAAAATTGCCTTAAAAATATCTTAAAAATGGGGGGGGGGGGGGGGGGGGNAAATGCGGTTTCTTTTTGAGACAACACTTTAAATGGCTTATTCCCTAAAAGGTGAATGACAAAGTTGATAAAAACCCCACTTTATTCTCCTAAGTAAAATTTTAGCAGTTTGTTTTAAATCTTCATTCTTTAGGTGAATATTTACAAATTTTTTAAATATCATAATCTGAGTTTGTTTCCCTTTTTTCACTTGACAACAAATTTTCTTGTGTTTTTTTATAAAGTTTTTTGTTTATTTTTTTGTGATTTTTCAACACTATTTAATATTTATTTTGATGGTTATTATATCGTTATAACTGAAGAGGGTTAACCTAGACCAAAATAAATATTTTTTTGAAATATGGAACCTACACATATTTTCTATTCTGTGAGGTGTGTAACATCACTAACACCAAATTTGAAAAGTTGATAATATACCTATACATATAGCCAAGCCTAGCAAAGTGATAAATCTGCAATCTTTAATCCCAGGAATAAGGTAAAGCGTGAGCGCATGTTCTGACCAGCTTGCTACTGCAGCAATACCGTACTGTACACTGTGGTTCACCAGGTAGGAGTCAAATGACAAGTTGTTCGGATTAGTTAATCCTAAAATATCAAATTGTTGGATGGATTAGTTAATCCTAAAATATAAGATTGTTGGATGAATTAGTTAATCCTAAAATATAAGATTGTTGGATAAATAAGTTAATCTTAAAATATAAGATTGTTGGATGGATTAGTTAATCCTAAAATATAAGATTGTTGGATGGATTAGTTAATCCTAAAATATAAGATTGTTGGATGAATTAGTTAATCCTAAAATAAAAGATTGCTGGATGGAATAGTTAATCATATTAATGTTTCCTAAATATCCGATTATCACTAAATCAGAGAAAAAAGTTGAATGAATTAAAAGAATTGATACACTTTTAATAAGAAATTTTTTTTCAATATTTTCTGAAAATATAAATATAAAGAGAACAAAATTGATAAATTTTCAATTTTATGTTTACACTTTGGTCAAAAAAAAATTTATTTGCTTCGTGCCATTTACCACAAAAAGTTGGAAGCTTTTTAGAAAAAGAATCCTAGAATATCAAATTATTGGTGGATCAGCTACTTCAAAATTTTCGATTCTCAATAAATCACGAACAAAACAATGAAAAGAATTTTTTAAAAATGTATCAAGTTATTTTACACGAAAAAAATAATAATCTGGTGATTTACATTTGTTCAATTTGATTCATTTTGTTAACGTCATTCATACGAAAAAGTTTAAAAGCTTAAAATTTAAAATAAAAAACGCATTTCTTCAATTAATAAATGATCTCACCTGTAACCAAAAACTCTGAGAAATGGAAGAAAGCTAAAACTGCAATATATAAACCAAATGAATACTCCGAGAACTGCACCCCAATCAGAAACAGATAACCTGGGCAAACTTGTTCACTCAAAATTGAAAATACAAACTACAAGCTCAGTCAACCAAAAACAAAATAACAATATTACATAGCCAGAGGCCGAATTTAAAGAATTTGAGCCGCAGCTTAAATTTAAGCCGCGGCTTAAATATGGATGGTTCCACTTAAAATTGTATCAAACCCCCGATTAATTAGCAGACTTTATTGGTAAATATAAAGAATTATTAGTTGGCCAACAGAGAAAGGAAGTATAATTTCAAGTGACCCTCCATGGAAAGATGGGAATGTCCGATTTACATTTGTTCCCTTGAATCAAACCTTTATCTTAAAAATATTGTGGAAGAAAGTGTCCAATTCTGATTATTCATGTATCTTTGTATTTTTTCCTGCAGTAGAAATGTGTAACTGACAAGTCACCCAATCCACAATTAAAAATAATTAGCTTACAAAATTATGAACAATGATACCTAAATCATAATTAATCAGACAAAGTTTTTAAGGTTATCGTTGAAAATCCTTGCATTTAGAATTGCTTGAAATAACGGATACAGTCCTTTTAACCCATAAAAAAGTGTATACATTTATAAAGGAAACCTAGACAACAACAATATCAAGAACAAAAAAGCTGATGTATTGAGTTCTCCTAAAATGTAAATAACAAAAAAAAAGGCAATAATTTGTATATTTATGAAAATAATCAGTAAAATTCATCCAAATTAATCTAACATGTTCCTTTGTGAGATGATGCTAAGAAGAGATAGCTGAAGGAAGAGAATTGTAAGATTGGGTTGAAGGAGAGAGTGAAATACACTCACAAAAGGATTCTCATCCACGCCCTAAAAATAACAATAAATCTGGAACCAATGATTTCTAAGATAAAAAATTGTGTTTAATAATGATGTAATCATCTAGCTATATATACATATATATACTAGCTTGGGAACTCAACCTTACCTAGGGTACTCAAAATTAATCAGTTTACCCGCGCTTTGTTGTGAATTACGATTTAAGCATTTTTTTTCTCGATGAAGTTGACTAACTCAACTTAGAATTTTAAAACCATGCTAAGAACATTTCCGTGGTCCTATCGAGTTCCTTGATAAAAATTTGAGAAAAATAGGTCCAGGGGTTTATGAGTTATGATCGGACAAACAAACAATCAGACAAACAGAGATTACAACTTTATATATATAGAAATAAAATTGTAATCTTTTTCTATGTTTGTTGGGAAGTCTAATCATAACTAATAAACCCCTTGATCGAATTTACCTCAATTTTGAACGGGGAGCTTGGTAGAACCTCTGTAATGTTCTTGATTCAAAAGTTCTAAGTTGAGTCGGTGGACTTTTTATAAATGACTTTTGTGCAATTTTAGTTTCCAGGCAAAGCTTGTTTCCAAAACAAATAACTTCTAACAATTTCATTGCTAAAATAATACATGTCATACATCGTGGAGATTTAGTATTTTAGAGTCCTGCTTGAAGCGTACATTTTTAAAATCTTATTATTGTTAAAATCTATATTTTGGTTGAAAACATACATTTAAAGTAACGGAACTGCAAATATACTGCACTTGTAAAATTTTAAGTAGATATTTAGATAAAAAAAAAATTCAAATATTTAGATCGGTATCATAGAACTCATGTATAAAAATGAAAAACTGAGACAGCGCGATTTAAACGTTTCAACATTCTCTTTAAACAAATATTTGAAAAAATCAAAGTATAAGACTGAAAACCAAAACCAATATTAAAAAATTCCAAAAAAATCCGATTTTTAATCAATAAAAAAAAATATAGAACCTTTTGAAGGGGAATAGACCAGTAGGAGCTCAAACCTCCAAGGAACCCAAACAGTCCTGAAAACAATACTTTGAAATAATAATAAAAAGGTTCAATTTAATTTTATTATATAAAACAATCGCACAACAATTTTTGGGTCTGTCCAAGTGAACGATTTTTGGACCCCCCCAGGGGGGGGTCCAAAAATCGTATACTAGGACAGACCCCACTTCCTGTAAGACTCATGTACAAAATTGATAGGAGGGGGGACGGGCCTGGGGTCCAAAATTCGTTCTCTCGGAATATACCCAATTTTTTTTAGCTTTGGGTTTTGAGAGAAATATTTTTTTGATATACTGCCCCTTGGTTCCTCATCCATGGATCGTCACGGATCTGAATCCCAAGCACTGCATTATTGATCCCCAGCAGATGTTCCCAGCATTACATTAATTAATGCAATATATGTACATTACCTAACTTAGTTAATGTCACCATGGTGAGGTCTAGACACAGACGAGTTACATGCTTTGTTATAATAAACCTGAAATTAAGATTTTATAAAACTTATTTCTTGTGAAACTCGGGATAACAGGGGGTTAGGTTAAGTTAAGACACTTTCTGGGCCGAGCGCTGCGGCTAGGACAGGCTAGGGGGCCAAGTGCTGTGGCCACATGGTCAATTATATCAATTTATTTATTATTATTTAGGNTAATTAAGCCCCCCGCCCCCCCCCCTCCTATCAATTTTGTACATGACCTTTAATTTTAAGTTATTTTGAATTATTACAGGGTTAGATTAGGTTAAGACACCTTCCAAGACCTTGCTCAACCTGCTCTTGTGCGCCGGTATCCCGAAGATGTCGGGCTCCGACAATCCGCACCCGCCATCGGGTGCAAACTGCCGGGCCCTGACCCCGCCAGATTTCGACAGACACCTACCGACAGTGTCGGGTTCCGTTTGTCGGGCTCGTCAGGCCCGAGGCCCAGATGCTCTTACCGCTTGTCCATTTACATTCCTGCTAAGTGCTAGTGGCTTTGCGGAGCTGTCCAGGAAGGGAATCTCTCGCTTCGGCCGTCCGAATGCGAGTAAGTTCTTAAAAAAATGAAATACAAAAATAACGAAGCACCAAATTTTGAAAATGCCGAGATCGAAAATGAATTTTTACAGTCGTTGATAAGTTAAAATACAGGGTGTCCCACGTAACATGACATTTAATAAACAGTTATTTTTAGTTAAACAAATCTTTTACTTGATTATATTTTACTTTGAAATCGATTTTAATATAACATGACTCCCATATAATATATTTACTGCTCTTTAGTATCAAACAACTGAGCATAATAATGGAAAAAGACATAACTATTCACCAACTGTCATGTTTCGTGGACACTCTGTAAGTTAGAAGTGTCGTTAATCAATCTAGTTGAGAATATTACGCGGGACCCGGCTTAAATTGCGCATATTCAATAATTTTTCTTTCGAATGACTTGTTAATTTAAAGAGTGAACAGGCAGCTTTTAACGGCGTTAATAGAAGGATAAATATTTTGATAATAAAGAATTCTGTTCCTATTTTCGTTCATTGTTCATTTTGCCGAATTATTTAAGATGAAAAATGAGTGATCCGTTTAAATCTCCGAAGCCTCGAGATCCAAAGATGGAAATTATCTTTGAAGATGTTTCGGCGGCTAATGACGGAATACAAGAGAAGGAGAGTGTAGAGTCTCAGGCTGGGTTGTACAGCGGAAGGGACGGAGATGCCCTTGCGCTAAACAAGGACGGATATGTACATTCTGACCTAATTGTGGGTGTACAGGGTCAACAAATTGCTCACCTTAGCTATTTTTGTCCAGGTAAATTTTAAGTACTTGTTAGCAGGTTTTCAGTGTAGAAAATAGTATTCGGCATCTCCTAGAGACCGCTTTAGCAACCCGCCCGACACTCTTTTCAATTGTAACAACGATTTAAGCAATCTTATTTACATTNTCCTCATTGCCTGTCCTAGTTGCACCACTCTCCCTCACCCATTTCGTGTAGCCGCAGGGCCCCCCTGTCCTGTTCTCGACGCAGCGATCGTGCTATAATTTGTCTCAACCCGTTATTCCCCCTGAATAAATAGAATACTGATGTTAGAAAACTGATTGGGGGTCGGGGTCCAAAATTTGTCCAAAACTCATAATCTGTCTTCCTCTAGAAATCTTTTAACCCAAAATATGTTTTATCATTAAATGGCCAGGGATGTACTGGGGTGTATTTTCTAAGAATTTAATTTTTTATAGACCAGGCAGGGGTGTATATTTTCTTGTAAAATTAATTCCCCCCCCCGTTTATTTATAAATAATTGTTTTCTCCCACAAGGTGTATATAAGAAATACTTGCCTGACTTATTTTATGATTTTATTATTTTTAATTATTATAGGGTTAGATTAGGTTAAGGCTCACCTCAATTTGCACTGATTAAATCTTATGTATATATTTCAGGTAGGCAGTTTATACAGGACTCAACCGTGAACTGAAAACACAATAAATCAGTTCAGGGTTAATTATATTCATGACAATAATAAAATTTTAGCCTCTAAAATAAAACTTTCTCCAGGTTAATTATTCAAATATATATATAATAAGAAAATAAACTTACAATGTTGATTTGTCCAGAGGTTTGTAGCCTATAGTTCATTAGATTGCACCGCAGTCGCGAACAGAATAACTAAATATGAGCTTATTTAGTCTAATCAAAGTTTTCATTTGTCACTTTAAATATCCTTATTAAGTGGTGACTTTCTCACATTAATCGCAAGCATCGTGAATTAGATTATTACCTGTATTTGATCTAAAGGAGGAGCTTAGATCAGGGATACAGAGTAGGTTCTTCTCATCGGAGGTGCCGGAGAGGATATAGAACGAAGAATATATTCGTCGGAATTTAACAGTTCTTCTCGTCGGAGATACCGGAGAAGAGGTTACAACTTAGCCAAAGTTGTGGAGGCCTGGTACGTAGAGGTAGATATGTCTCTAGAGTACCAGCAGGATATTCTGGAGTATAAGCTGAGGATCCAGAGAAACAAGGATAGCTCAGCTTCCGGTGATGTCGGAGTCTTGGCAACGGAGGTCTAATTAAAACTAATTAGACCGAGTTCCAAAGCTCAAAGGTTGTGAGCTTTGATCCTCACCTTTACGTGGACTTCCTTAGACTCAGAACGTCAAGATTAGTAGGTGGGATTAGAAGAGAACTGAACCATCTCAGGAATCAAACACACAGGGGAGATCATCTGGATGTTGAAGAGGAGTAGAACTTATCCGCGAGTCAGCGGAGCAAGTCAGGTTATATATCAACGGGACTCGTGCCAGCCTAGCATGAGAATTATGTTGAGAAATTTGTGAGAAGTCACGATATTATTTAAGCTCATTTTAGATATTTGCAATTTTTCACCTGGTTTAATGCACGGAGACATACCCGGACCTATTCTTTAGTCAGAAATCACAATCAATCACAATATATCTACATATATTCTATAAACCATCCGTAGGAGTAAAATTAGCCAACGTTGTGTAGAGAGCCTTGAACATTTATTACGGATGATTTATAGAACTGGAGAAAGAAACACGAACTCTGGTTAGAGGATTTCAACTAACCCATCGTGTTCTGAAAGATAAAACTCATTATTTAAAAGCTTTAATTTAGGCTTTAAGGCTAGACTTTTTAAGTTAATACAGGTTAGACTTTTCAGGCTTGTAAAACTTTTATACAGTTCTTTTCTGTAAAACATTTCCATTTATAAAATTAAAGTCAGATTTGAGAATACAAAAATGGCATTTAAATGGTTAAAAATTAAAATCTCAGTTTATAACAAATGTTTTGAACACATAAATGGTTGTAGGATCGATGCATTTGTAGAGATTTGTAGGATGGTTGATTTGAAATAAGACTTCTCTGTTGAACACATTGAATAACGTCTCGATGCTGAATACCCTGAACATATAATAGTTTAAAAAGATCAGCAGATCTTACAGGGGGACCTGAGCTATTCTAATATTTTCTAAGGAGATGAACCACAAAGTTATGTAGGTTTGTATATTTCTCTTCTGTGACGTAATAGGATAGCCGACCTAGTTCTGTCATAAACAAACAACACTTCGTTATAACTTATATTACCACTGTCTTCTGATTGTTGAATTTTTCCTAATTATGAAATTCAAACAAATTTAGTTCTACATTTTTTGCAATGAAAGATCCAAACAATAAATTATTATGCTTCATTAATCATCACCTTTTCATATTTTGCTTTAACATTCTCTTTTAATCATATTTTTTAGGATTGCATGGGAAAGATACTAAACAAACAATTGCCAGGGAAGGAATTCAGTTTAAAATTCCTAAATATTTTTTTTTTCGTTGTTTTTAAATAAATCTCATTTTTTTTGTTAATTAAATACACTATTACTGTTTGAGATATCCTCTGAAATATTGAGTTCTTTTATTTTATATTTTCACATTTCCCTTGTGCGTCAGTTTGGTCTGTAATAAAACTGAGTTTTGACCCCAGGAAACGGTTTACCGACCTTCTGTCTGGAGAAAACCGGTTTTTTATTCCAATAATTCAACGCCGGTACTGTTGGCACGATAAAATGATTCACAGGTAACAACATAATTAATTAACTCTAACAACTCAATCATTAGCACTTTCACTTTCTCTTAATCATTTGCTCATTCACTCATTCACTCACTTACTTACTCATTCACTTAAAGGGACTCAAGTGACCTTCCATGCAAAGATGGCAATGCCCGATTTACAACGGTACCATTGAAAAGCTTTGTCTAATTAAATATGAATTATATATCACTGTTTTTGTTTTATTAAACTGTTTATTTACATTTGCGGTTTCTCTGCGAAAGTGACTTGCGCATTTCTTGCGTATAACCAGCAATGGAGAACTCACAGCTAGGAATAAAAACTTTTCTAAGTTAGAAGAACGACGTTATTTTATACATTTTTGTCGGGATTAAGGTGTCATTGGTACCGTTGTAAATCGGGCATTGTCATCTTTGCATGGAGGGTCACTTCAAATAACGCTTAAAGTCCCTTTAATAGCTCATTTTATCTTTTAGTCACTTACATACTTACTTACTCTTCGCTCATTCGCTCACTCACTTATTTACTTACTTACTCACTTGCTTACATATTTACTTACTCCCTTACGTATTTACTCAATTACTCCTTATTTACGCAATTACTCACTTTTAATAGTGGGCGGAATTATTTCATAATAAAAATAAAATATATATCTGTTTTCCTGAAATATCAATCATTATATTGACCACAAATTATATAATAAGTGGTAAAATGAAGAAATTATATTCACATTTAGAGGGGGGGGGGGTGTATGTTTTAATAATTTGAAAATTTTCTTTCAATCACGAAGTTTTGCGCGGAGTTCTTACATTTTTTTCTCGCATATTTGTATTCGTTAACGAATTACATCTTTATCCTCATAAGATTAGTTTTATATCATATTTGTAAAGTTCCATGAGTACATACCCAAGAAATTAGATTTAACAAACTTCTGGTGAAATACAACTATTTCAAGTTGGAACAATTGACATTATGAAGGGATGCAAATAATTTTTTATATTTTATTGATGCTCTTGTTCTGACTATCGCTGTTTTTTTTTTTATTTTCTAATGTTACAATGCTAATATGTTAAAAACCCTTTAATAAGTAAAAGTCGATTATTCATTTGAAAATAATGCATGTGGTGTGATTGTTTCCTTAGTTAAGTTTGTTCATCAATAATGCATTTGCTTGATTTTTCAAGTGTACGCTACATTTAAATCTAACGTGATGAATGTGCCCTGAGTTTTTAGATGGGGGAGAAGGTAAAGCATAGTAGTGGGTTTTCTTAATCTACTGATCAAAATAGTAAATTCATTTACAGAAGAAATCGTTTACTGGATATTAAATCCTTAATCATCCAATGAGAGGAGAGAAAAGCAGGTTATCTACCAAGAACCAGTTCAAGAACTGAAATGATGAAGATCTGTTTCTACTATGTGAGAATCAAGATTTTATTGCTATTGAGTGCTATCACCACACTAAAAGTTTGTGACACTGTTATTTTAATAACTAGTTTTTTAAACTAACCTGTTGATTTTGTCCAAATATATCAACTGAATTAAAAATCCTCCAGAAGGTCTGTTTAATAATAATAATAAGGATACATAATTGATATATTTAGTTGGTTTGATGCTACAAGACATGGTACTAGGATACATAATACTGATATATTTAGTTGGTTTAATGCTACAAGACATGGTACTAGGATATATAATACTGATATATTTAGTTGGTTTGATAATACAAGACATGGTACTAGGATACATAATACTGATATATTTAGTTGGTTTGATGATACAAGACATGTATTAGGATACATAATACTGATATATTTAGTTGGTTTGATGATACAAGACATGTACTAGGATACATAATGCTGATATATTTAGTTGGTTTGATGATACAAGACATGGTACTAGGATACATAATACTGATATATTTAGTTGGTTTGATGATACAAGAAATGGTACTAGAGATCATCTTGGGATACATAATACTGGAAACCTAGTTGCTAGGTGGTCAGATCTGGATCAAGGTGATTTAAACTTCTCAATAACAAAACAAATTTTAAGTCCAGGGCTTTTTCACTAAAATTATCAAAAACATAAAATTAAACCTAAAATATACGTAATAGTGTTTTCAGAAGGGAAGGAAGTTCTAAGAACAGTCTTAAAACAATTTCACATTTTATCTGATAACACTAGAAAACTATTGATTCGTTTTCAATACGTGATTGATTGATTGATTGATTGAGATATCCAAGAAAAGATGCAGGTTTGCAATCTCAATAATGTTTTTATGTTTTAAGAGAAGACTTTAATATAAAAAACGAACTTTATTCGAAATTAAACCGCTCCCATTCGATTTGATGATTTGATTTGATTTGATTTGATTTGATTAGAGGATTTTTGATNATTTGATATTTGATTTGATATTTGATTTGATATTTGATTTGATGTTTGATTTGATGTTTGATTTGATGTTTGATTTGGTTTGATTTGATTATAGGTTACATTCTGATAGATGGACAGCAGCGGGTCACTACAACCATTCTTTTCCTAGTTGCTATCAGGTTAATGACTTCATAGTGTACGTTAAGGGGTGTATATTTTCTTGAAAAATCTCCCCCTTTAAAATCTTCCTTTTTTGTTCCAGAAGTTGGGAATGTTTTTTTATGATTTTATTCGATGAATAGAGAATAATAAATGATTTTAATGAAGAATAAAGTATCAAGTAGGATGACGCAACTTTTCATTTTTATTCAAGATAATCAAAAATCACCGGGTGGGGGGGGGGGGTATTTCTTGAAGTTTGTCAAATTCAAGAGAAATTCGACTAATTCAGTTCTACCTTTTTTCAGTGAAAATTTTAAGCGTTTTGCAATTTACCATTTGACACCATTTAATTATAATTAATCCTGCTAAATTAACAATTTCATGTGTAAGGGATGTTATGAATACAATCATTGAACGACATCCTGGTAAAAATGCCGAGGAGGAAGAGATATCTGCCAAAATACTCAACAAGATATCCAAGGTAAGGGAATGAGAAACTAAAGCATTATTCTCAATTTACATTATAAGGACTGTCGACGTTTGTTCAAGTTATCCCCTTTTTAAGGAGTTAAGGTCCCATACACAACGGTACTTTTAAAACCTTTCTCAGAGGAAAAAATGCATTTAATTTTGATCCGGATCCGGATTCTAAAACTTAGTGAATATTAGTATTGTTAATCTTTTACTAGTCAACAATTTGGATTTGTGTTTTGAGAGTCTTGGATCCGGATCCAGGAAGCCGAAATTTTGCGGATACAACGGATCCGGATTCTGAGCACTGGCAGTAATGCAGGTTAATTCATTGTTTTCTAATTGAAAATTGATAATCTTCAACAGCGATTTGTTTGGATGACCGCAACAGAGACTTGATAGAAAGATATTGGAATAATTTATCTCGTTTAGAAATAAAATCCGACAAAATCCTCATCCTTGCTGGTCAGATAATAGATAATGGCACCGTGGTGAATTCATGACGTCTATAAATGTAAGGACTAGGGTTACTTGAATTTACGCCTACAGTACCTTCAAGGGTATATACTGTTGTGAATTAGGCATGTAATATGATAAGTGAATTATTTTAGATGTTGTACATAAGTGGTAACAGTCGTCTGGTTCCCTGCTTTCTAGATAGAGAAGCGTTCTATTCAATCCTTAACAAACAATCCTCACAGGATACATCATCTTACCAGGTTAGAATATACGATTAAAAGTTTTTTATGTTAATTTTTATGCGGAATCTTGTTTTACTATTCAAAGATTAAGATTTTTTTCTTTATATTTTCTTAAGATCTCCATAGGGACCGTGTTGAGCGCACACTATTTTACAATATTAATAAGATTATTCTAGATTGGAGCTTACAAGATCCTTTGCTCCAGGATACAAGATGAGTTGAGGAGTAAACCTAGTCTCATGGAGCAGTTGGAGATATCCAGGGAGATTTTATCCCAGGTACATGATAAGTATTTAATTGATATCGTAATTTATATCGACTAACAGCCATACCGCTGCGTTTTCTCCAAGTTAACAGAAATATTTCAATACTAGGTTGGTAACCCAGCTTTGCCTGTAAACATAACTTTCGATAAAAAGTCAACCTACTCAAATTTGAATTTCGTTTATCAAATTTGAGGCAAATCGGTCCTGCGGATTTTGAGTTATGATTAGACACAAAAAAACACCATAGCAAACAGAGTTATTTCTAAAGATGTTTACTATTTAGTGTGCTAGACTGATGGGAGTTACGTGGGTGAGCATAGAGAATCCAATAGATATGTCTCAAGTCTTTCTGTGGCTTCAGGTTGGTCTACATTATTGATAAGGTTCATATATTTTCTTCTATTCAAACAGTTTGTCAACGTAAAACTTCTCACAGTTTGAACAATTGTAATCCTTAAAGGGACTGTACGCTTAATTTCAAGTGACCCACAACTTATCTAGACACATGTCCAATAAAAACTGTACCCATAAAAACATTTTTTAATTTCTGATTGAGCCAGAATTAGATATCAATGTTTTTTTTAAAAAACTGATAATTTCACTTAAATTTTTAGGAGAAAAGTTTTGGCGCCGGACTAATGTTTGATATTCCACGCCCTGGGGAAACATTAGTATGTGCTGACCTAGTTCGGAATAGGGTTCTCTCATTTCTTCTCAATAAACCACTTCAGGAATACACACATCAATCGTCTTAATATCAACTTCTCACCAAGGTACTAAGGCAAGGAAAGTTATTTCAGAGGTGTACGCATTTTTTTACTACAGTGTACTGTCTTTGAGCGGAATAGTAAACACAAGACGGATGTCACAGCCTGACATGGAATCCATTTCCACAAAAATAATTTATGAAATATACTGTTGTGAATTAGGCATGTAATATGATAAGTGAATTATTTTAGATGTTGTACATAAGTGGTAACAGTCGTCTGGTTCCCTGCTTTCTAGATAGAGAAGCGTTCTATTCAATCCTTAACAAACAATCCTCACAGGATACATCATCTTACCAGGTTAGAATATACGATTAAAAGTTTTTTATGTTAATTTTTATGCGGAATCTTGTTTTACTATTCAAAGATTAAGATTTTTTTCTTTATATTTTCTTAAGATCTCCATAGGGACCGTGTTGAGCGCACACTATTTTACAATATTAATAAGATTATTCTAGATTGGAGCTTACAAGATCCTTTGCTCCAGGATACAAGATGAGTTGAGGAGTAAACCTAGTCTCATGGAGCAGTTGGAGATATCCAGGGAGATTTTATCCCAGGTACATGATAAGTATTTAATTGATATCGTAATTTATATCGACTAACAGCCATACCGCTGCGTTTTCTCCAAGTTAACAGAAATATTTCAATACTAGGTCGGTAACCCAGCTTTGCCTGTAAACATAACTTTCGATAAAAAGTCAACCTACTCAAATTTGAATTTCGTTTATCAAATTTGAGGCAAATTGGTCCTGCGGATTTTGAGTTATGATTAGACACAAAAAAAACACCATAGCAAACAGAGTTATTTCTAAAGATGTTTTCTATTTAGTGTGCTAGACTGATGGGAGTTACGTGGGTCAGCATAGAGAATCCAATAGATATGTCTCAAGTCTTTCTGTGGCTTCAGGTTGGTCTACATTATTGATAAGGTTCATATATTTTCTTCTTTTCAAACAGATTTGTCAACGTAAAACTTCTCACAGTTTGAATAACTGTAATCATTAAAGGGACTGTCCAATACACAACTGTAATCATAAAAACATTTTTTGATTTCTGATTGAGCCGTAATTAGATATCAATGTTTTTTTAAAGAAAACTGATAATTTCACTTAAATTTTTAGGAGAAAAGTTTTGGCGCCGGACTAATGTTTGATATTCCACGCCCTGGAGAAACATTAGTATGTGCTGACCTAGTTCGGAATAGAGTTCTCTCATTTCTTCTCAATAAACCACTTCAGGAATACATACATCAATCGTCTTAATATCAACTTCTCACCAAGGTACTAAGGCAAGGAAAGTTATTTCAGAGGTGTACGCATTTTTTTACTGCAGTGTACTGTCTTTGGGTGGAATAGTAAACACAAGACGGATGTCACAGCCTGACATGGAATCCATTTCCACAAAAATAATTCATGAAATATTCTGGTCATAGGAAACAATTATGTGAATTTTCAAAATTATCAATATTAAATGCTTTTAACCTCCTCGGATACTAAACGAACAAGGATGCATCTTTTCTTGTTTACAAATTCCGCCCAGAGAGAACTGGTTTCAATATGTACGCAGAGTATACGCGACCGCAATTAACTTTCCTTGCATTAGTACCTTGTTTCTCACCATTTATTTAAAATAATGTCTCAGTCCTGCATGAGCTCACTTTTCTCGTTTCTTCTTAGCAGAAAATACGATAATAAAATCTTAGGCTAAAATCGTTATTTAATACCAAGCGCGGATTAATAATAAAATATAAACCTGGACAACGCTGGGTTCTCCAGCAAGGTAAAACTAAAGTTGATTATGTGTTTGTGAGTGAAGGAGCAGGATGATTTCTACTTGAAGGAGTGGTTGATTCCGCTGGAGCAAAACTTTAAATCCAGGTTGGGGAAAAAACACTTAATAATTTTCTAAAATACTTTATTAAAGCTGAAACTTATAAGAATTCAGGAAATTTCCACAATTATGATTCATGGCTAATCAATGCAGCAACAGGTTTTTAAGAAGACGATGTTGGCAATCATTTTCATGTTTAAAGGGACTGTCTTTGTATTTTCAAGTGACTCTTTGATCAGACAAAGACATTTGTAAATCTGATATTCCCTTCCAAATTGAGATTCACTTGAAATTATATTGACAGTCCCTTTAGTAGTACATCTTGTACAGTGTACACCGCAGGGATAAATAATAAATGTTATCATTTATATTCCTCCTCCTTCTACTCAATATTCTAGGGATGAGTTTAATGCCAGCATGAAGAGGTATACGGAGACAAGAAGACAAGCTCTCCAGGGACATTTAATGAATTTGAGCCAGGCCTAGAGACGATTTAACAACGTATTTTAAATGTTGAGTAAACTCCACATCAGCAAATAGTTTAATTGAATCGGCGGTAGGTAGTTCAGCGCTCAAATTCATAAAATTCGGCCCCAGGTTAAATCAGATTTCGAGAAACAGATGGAAATACTTTTCAAATCCTGCACCGGGGATACTTACTTGGAACTTTCAGCGTACTCAAGGAACGGGAACCCCTTCATTCATTTTTTCCTAATTTTACTATTTTTAAAATAAACGGAGGAAAAAATAAATCAGCTTATGTAAACTATTTATCAAGAGATTTATCAAGATCAGATATATCAAGAACTTTCTATAAAATAGATTTTTTTTTTGTACTCGACCAATTGCTTGCTCATGATCTGGATCTATTGGATCTGCACATTTTGGCTTCCTGGATCCGGACCCGCCAAAAATATGCGGAACCACGGATCCGGAGCCAACGGACAAAATATCAACCAAAACCTGCTTAAAATGTACTTTTTGCTCTGAAAACACAAATCTTAACTGTAAACAATGATCGATTATTATAAATTACGTTTTGTCTCTATGGTTCAAAATATAAATTGTCGGAAAAAAAGGAAATAAAAATAAGTATATCTTGAAAAAAAATTTATGTCCTGGATCCGGATCCGCATCAGTATTAAATGATTCCGAAGCACCGGTGTATAGTACAGTTTAATTTATTCCCATATTTTTCCCTTCGTTCTCTTTAAAGTTTTTAAATTACCTAATTCAATGTTGTTAATATCTCTTTAATTAGTCTTTTCTCATTTAATGCTTTGACAAGAAAAAAACTTTCTGAAGAATGTTGCCTCGTATTTTAGGTTTATCACGGTATTCGAGAATATGAAACCAAGGAACCACAATGAGCACCATAAAGATATATCTCATGAAAAGTTTATAATCAATGATATGAAAAAATTCTTTTTTTCCTCATAATTAATTGAAGATATAGATAACATTCCAATGTGATATATGGGCCTAATTGATATTTTGATCAGAGGACAATTCTTTTCCGTTTTATGATTCCTGACTTTAGAGTTGTTTTTTGATTTTTTGTGTCGTTTCTACGTTGTTTTTACTTGTATTACGTCATCAGACGAGTCTCTTATTTGTACATGTTAACACTAAAAGGGGGCCTATACAGGATATACCCCCCTCCACCACGCCTTTTCTGAATGAGACCTGCCCCCTTTAACACGTAGATGCATTATCCTCCACTGTAGATTTGATAAATATAGTTTTAAGATTGTCATTGAATGATTGAATTGTTTAGGTATCTTTTAAAGATATGATCGACAACAATTGTGATTATACTGTGAAGGGTTTCCAGCGAACGAAATCTTTCGCGAAAAATGCAAAAATTTTCGTAAATTTTCGTTCGTATTTTGAAAACTTGATACCGAATTTAACATTTTTTCGGGAAAATTTGCGAAAGGAGGCGAAAATGACCTGGGATTTCGCGAGAAAAAAAGTACGACGATTTTGAGTCAAAAAGGAGAAAATAAATCGGGGGTTTTTGTTAAATTTTGCATAAATCAGTTTTTGGGAAAAATTCGAAAGTTTTGCTAAACATAATATTTTCGCGAAAAATGCGACATTTTCGCGAAACGATTTCCCGGTTTTGCTGGAAACCCTAATTATGTGATCAGATTTCATTTCAGTATTGTTTGTTTACCTGATTCTAAACCATAAAACATTGGAATAGGAAGACGACATGTCAGCAAACTAATGTTTAGATGATGTTGTAAGAAAATAGTTTTACCAGAAGCTCGAAAATCGACTAATTAAGTTAAGTGGGTCTGTATACACTGCACAAATTTGTTCATGTTCATTGGACAAATTCGTAAGTTGCTTTCTATTCCAGAGTTTTATGGTTCTTACTGTAATCATTGTATTTGATATGTCGTTGATGCAAAGAAAATTTACAAATATTTTATTTTCAGATTTCAGTTCCAGAATGCCGACTTTTAAAATCAAGGAAAGTAATATATCTAAATTCAATCCATATTTGAAACAGACAAAATAAAAATCTGATTTTCAGTTTATTTCACATTTTGCAATTATATTCATTTTGATGATTAATAAACGAAAATTTCAAGGAAAAATTCGAATTTTCATTGCCTTTAAACAAAAGCTTTAATGTTTGTTCATATTAGAGGCTTTCATTTGTCGAATGATCATTTTGAAAGAGATTAGAACCCAAAATCAAACCCACCAAGCTTTGATCCATCCTTTATTTCCTGAAAAAATCTAATTCTCAAAACTTGGAATATTTGAAAGAAAATTATACCCAAAATCAATTCCACCAAGCCTTGATCCATCCTATATTTTCCAAGAAATCTTATTCTCAAAACTAGAATATTGCATTGGTTTAGGTAAAATGGGGAAAGGAGGTTTTTCAAGATGTGGAAGTAAATACAGACGAAGAACCAATGGTTTTTAAGGTAGGTTTTACTTATTTTTTTAAAAACCAACAGGGTTGTCTACATGAATTTAAGTGACCCCATGGCCATTTTAAAGAGTCCCGATTGACAACAGTACCATCCAGACCTGTGTCTGAGTAACCATGACGAAGATAATTGTATATAGTATCTGAAAAAGTTATGAATTCTGTTAATTTCCTCATTTGTTCTGGAGCATATATCCACAAATCACTGTTACAGTGAAACCTGAGCTGAAAACTTTAGAATTGCATACCCTTAATTCTGATCGCATAATCTGAATATCCATTATGGACAATTTTAATTTTCTTTTTAATCCCCTCATGTTGGATATCACATTTCCAGTACATATGAAAAACATACGTTTGATATCAAATACAGATACGATGCTATATGGATTGGACTAATATTCGATTAAGCTAAAGTCAGCTGTTCACAACCCTTCTTTTAGAGCATTAAACAAATATTAATTTAATCATGTTAATATCAACCTATTACAAAACATATTTTATCACATTTAAGAACTAGTCCCTTTAAACATTAGTCTTAATGAACACTAATCCAAAACTTACGTCCGATCAATCGATCATTAGCCCCAGTACTATAATCCTTTTAAACATTAGTCTTAATAAACATTAATCCAAAACTTGCGTCCGATCAATCGATCATTAGTCCAAGGACTGTAGTCCTTTTAAACATTAGTCTTAATAAACATTAATCCAAAACTTACGTCCGATCAATCGATCATTAGCCCCAGGACTATAATCCTTTTAAACATTAGTCTTAATAAACATTAATCCAAAACTTGCGTTCGATCAATCGATCATTAGTCCAATTGATATGACACCACAAATGCAGGAAAATTAAAAACCGATTTTTCAAAAGAGCGCATCTCTAATCTCTAGAAGTTAATCTAAAGACTAAATTAGTCTAGAGATCAGCAAAAAGCAAGGATCAAGCATTAATCTCGATATCCACCATTCTAAAGTTTTCAGCTCAGGATACTTACAGCATTTTGCTCAGACTAAGGTTTAAAAGGTACAGTGTTTGTTTAAGGAATATGGAACTTTTTAAATGGAGGGTCAATTAAAATTATGTTCACAATCCCTTTAATGTATCTCAAAAGACAAAATAAGTTTAGTGAAACGATATTTTAGGTTCTGGACCATACTGCAATAAATCCCTTTCTGCATATACATAATATACTTTGCTTGTCTGTTTATTTGTCTTGGTGTCTATTTGTTTGTATCCAATAAACGTAAAAACGGCTGAACCGATCGGACCAAATTATGTCCCCACATAATGATCGAATTTTCGAAAATTTTCCTCTAACAAAATTCTATTTTAAAAAATTTTTTAAATCGACGAAACATCTTTTAATAAAATCCACGAATTTTTTTTAAACAAAAAGAAAATGTTCACAACTGAAATAGGAGATGGCCGCGAAGCGCCCTGAAAGCCTAGTTTATTATTGTTTACTTATCTAATTATACAAAGTGACAGGTTTGAACTTAAAAACTTAAATGCAGAACAAAAGGAATTTTATTTTTTTTTACTGAAAAATATGGATTTTGGAAGTCTTGTCAAATACTTATTGGTTTATGCTAAACCTATAAAACGGTGTAATTAGAAGTTAATTAGATTTTCCACACTTTTCTAAAAACCGTGAACAATCCCTTTAAATAAATGTGAAAAATGTCAACTATTCACTATTCAGGCACAGCTTTATGCATTGACTGGGGTACAGCCAGAGAGACAAAAGGTTATGCTCAAGGTAGGTCTTCTTACTTTTGTATCTATCTATTCATCTATCTATTCATCTATATATCTATCTATCTATTCATCTATCTATTCATCTATATATCTATCTACCTATATACTTATCTATCTATTCATTTATATATCTATCTATCTATTCATCTATATATCTATCTATTCATCTATCTATCTATCTATCTATTCATCTATATATCTATCTATCTATTCATCTATATATCTATCTATCTATTCGTCTATCTATTCATCTATATATCTATCTATCTATTTATCTATCTATTCAACTATCTATTCATCTATCTATTCAACTATCTATTCATCTATATATCTATCTATCTATTCATCTATCTATTCAACTATATATTCATCTATCTATTCATTTATCTATTCACAGGGTTGCAAACAAATAATGAGACTTCAGAGACAACTGTATAGAATTAATACCGACCTTATATTAACGATCAATGCAATTGTAAACATATTCTTTCTTTGCTAAATCATCAAATAATCTTATCAAAAGACTTAATTCAAGATAGAAGGCCTTATTTAACATTGTGATCTTTATATCAACGAGCTTATGTCGTCTTTACAGTCTCATTCTTGTGAGTAGACCCTTTAGATGGTAGATGGTAGATTTATGAATTTTTTTATTGTTCTGATGGTAACGTCTTTTACCTTTAAAAACATGTTCGTTTAATCGAGTTTTCTAGAAAATTTTGTGTTTTACCCAACAAACCTATAAAAAATAAGAATAAAAGGTTAAATCTAAAATATGAAATATAAAAGAGATGTCTCGAGTCTAAGGCCCTTTAGTCTCAACTGGGGTTTCCAACAAACGAAAACTATTTCTTGAAATTTCGCAGTTTTTCGCGAAAATGAATTTTGCAAAATGAAGCGAAAACGACGCGTATTTTTATGGGGGGGGAAACAAAATATGCGCTTTCACGAATATTTTGCATTTTTCTTATGAGCGGAATGCGAAAAAATGCGAATTTTCATATTTAGCTGGAAACCATAGTACGTCTCAATTTTAACGTACAGTGTTAGACCCGACTGCTTTTTAATTTAGACTCAATTTGTAAGAAAAAGAAAACTAATTTCAAGGGGACTTTCAGGGTATCTTTAAGTGACCCTCCATTAAATCATGGCAATGTCCGATTCACAACCGTTCCCTTAAAATTTTGTCTGATTGTTTTCAATGTTGGTTTCACTACGAAAGTGATATGCGCATTTCTACCGCTGCAAATCATTGAGTAATTATCAGAAATAACAAATTTAACTGGAAAAACGACAATATTTGCCCCAATATTATTGATCAGATAAAGGGGTCAAGGGCACTGTCTTATTGTGGCTCAATGCCTGGTCTACGACACTGGGTTACAAAGATATAGGGCTTAGAAAATCAGTTTGTGGCAATTTCTGGCAAAGACTCCATTACTATGGGACTGTTCACGATATTTCAAGTGGACCTTCATTTTGAAAGGGTCGTGTTAATAATTTTCCCGAACTTTTTAATTTTATGTTTTTTTTTAATTAGGTTAAGTTTACTTTATGTTTTGTTTGTTGTCAGGGTGCTATGTTGGATAACAGTGGTTGGGGTAAAGTAGTTCTACGAGATAATGCAATGGTTCTAATGATGGGAACCAAAGATGAAGATATGCCGACTAAGCCTGTAGAAGCAACCAAGTTTATCGAGGTAGGATTGCGATCTAGATTTCATCTTTTAATGTTTTTAGTTTTTAGTTTTAAAACTCTGAAACCCTGAAAAGTTTTAAAAAAACGAATCGTGTCTGCCTTTCAATACACTTTATACTGGATATGGATGGAAGAGAATGAGGCAAGGATATGGATATTAAATAATCACTTTAATCTAGGATATGGATGAAAGAGAATTAAGCAAGGATATGGATATTAAATAATTCTTTTAGTCTAGGATATGGATGGAAGAGAATTAAGCAAGGATATGGATATTAAATAAATCCCTTAATATATAGGATATGGATGAAAGAGAATAAAGCAAGGATATGGATATTAAATAAATCCCTTAATATATAGGATATGGATGAAAGAGAATAAAGCAAGGATATGGATATTAAATAATTCCTTTAATCTAGGATATGGATGAAAGAGAATAAAGCAAGGATATGGATATTAAATAATTCCTTTAATCTAGGATATGGATGAAAGAGAATTAAGCAAGGCTATGGATATTAATTACTTCCTTTAATCTAGGATATGGATGAAAGAGAATTAAGCAAGGCTATGGATATGCCTGCTGGACTTCAGAATCTTGGAAATACTTGTTACATGAACGCGGTTATACAGTGCCTTAAGGTAAATACAACACAAACAACAACAACAGGGTGGGCATTGGGTAATATGTTAGAATATATGGCTATACATGGTAGTTAAGTTGAGAATGCAGTATTGTAGAGAAATTTTTAGTATTAATTTGAGACCTATCAGACAATCGATGAGTATTTTAAAGATTGAATTTGTGGTCTTGCTAAACAAATATGCACCGTAAAACGTCTGATAGGTCTCAAATGAATCATCAAAAAAATTCTCTCAGATATTTCAAAGCCTATGTCTGAGACACCCATAGACTGAAAGATGGAGCCGTAAATGTATCCAGAAGAAATTCTGTGTCTACATCCTTTGTGATGAATAATCCAAAAAAGGATGAATAATTGAATGAATGAATGTTGTATAGAGTGTACCTGAGCTGCGTGGATCTCTATCCAGCTACCATGGCAGGGTCAATCTACAGCAGGGGTCAGATGCTGAAAGTATCACTGCAGCCCTCAGGTGTGTAAACCCCCCTACCCCTTCCCTTCTATAAAATGGTTTGGGTTTTGTAATTGCTTAAATGTGGGGGGGGAAAGATTTAATTGCCCGGAAAGGAAGTAAAATAGATAAATAATATTTACAAGAAGGAAATAATTGCTAGATGAAGTTTAATTTTTCCTCTTTTCAATTTATAAAGAACTAGCCTCTTCTAAATTAATTGTGAACATGTTCTCTTTGTGTACATCGTAAAACAAAACAAAAATAATTCGCGGATTTTCACAAAAAATTTCGTGGATTTTCAAAGTTTTAAAAAATTTAATGACGATCGAATTTTGATGGAGACAAATATTTAAAATTTCAATCATTCATAAACCTTTCCTGGGGTCCCTAGATGTCCCACAAAAAATTTGGGCCCGATCGGTTCAGCCGTTTTGACGTTTATTGGATACAAACAGACAGACAAGCCAAATTTATATATAGATTATCATGATTAAATTTATGTGGAAAACCCATATTTCATAAATTTTTAAGAAGCCCTACAGTGAGATATATTTTACACTGAGATTCCATCACTTTTTTTGCACCAGGGGTGTATTTTTAAGAACTTTCTCTCTCCCTCCCCCTGGGTGGAAATGATTTTTAAAGAGCTGGGGGGGGTGGGGGCACGGTCGGGTAATTTTGGGGATCATGGGGGGGCAGTGACTGGTTTTTGTCACAATACATTTTTTAAAATGCATTTGTCTTGTGTTTCATTGTGATAATAGATAGAATGAATATATTCTGATAACCTTTTCATTTCAAAACATTGTATGAATTGTAGCTAGCATCGACTTATAATGTTTTCAACTTGTAATTACTTATCCCGTTCATATATTTATCCTTGAATGGATCCTGTAAACCCGCAATATATTTACAAGTCTTCTTTGTTACATAAAGGTATTTAGGAAGAAACCATATATTTTATAGCACAAGAAAGCACAGCAATTTCAGGATAATCTGAATATATAAATAGATTCTAACAGACAAATAGAAAATATTTAGGGGCGCCAGCAGCACGCCCTAAACCTTGATTTATTCATAGTAGCGTGTTGTAAAATCCTATTTTAAGAGTTTCTAATGAAATAGCGGATTTTCAGTCAAAATGAAACAATGAAAAATTGGACATTAAAAAGCCAGTTTTTTATCCTTTTTCATACGAATTTATTTATTTTCCCTTGAAATCATTTTAATTTTACCCATTTCAGCGAAAAAAACCCTGGCCCAAACAAACACTTTTCCACAAAGGGAAAACATACCTAGCTTCTTGGGGGGGGGTGATTTTTTAGGAAAATATACACCCGTCACTGAACAGAAACCAACACTAATACCCGCCTTAATGTTACAATATTTGTGGTTAATAATTACCTTATTAGAAATATTTATATTCTAGGGATCTGTATAAAACTATGGATACAGGGGCGACTATTCCTCCGATTATTATGCTTCAAGTTCTTCATTCTGCTTTTCCAGCGTAAGTTTATTTTTTTTAACGAAACGAAAGGCTTATAGTCCTCAAAATTGTGGACAATTTTTTTAAATTACAGTACATTGTAAGGATATTTAGGAAATTGACTTTCCACTAAGAAAAAAAGTAATTTGCCGCCATAATAATTGCGAACCACAGCTATTAATCCCTGTACTAGTATTGTGTATCAGGTTTGCAGAGCGAGGTGAACAAGGTGGATATCAGCAGCAAGATGCTAACGAGTGCTGGATGGAGCTCATGAAGATGCTGCAACAGAAGACTAAGGTCATCATCAAAAATTATTAAAATTTTCCCAAATTTTTTAATACTAGATTTGTGTAATTTTCTAGAATAAATACTATGTTTTGATTGCTGTTTGAGCTATTCTGTTTAATGAATACAATTTTTGTTTCAGGCTGTCGATAATAGCAAAGCTGCGAATGCTGTTGAACAGTTCTTTGGAATAGAATGTCAGTCTCAGCTCAAGTGTGTAGAGGTCAGTAAATAAATCATTGCTTAGGTTCCATTTCATTTGGATGCGGAATGCGGATTCGTATCCTGGACCCTGCTAGAAAATAATGATCATGAAGATTTATTTAGGATTTTACTGATTTTTTTAACAGAACAAGAATTTTCGAATTATTTTTCTTTCTTTTTTTCATTTATCTTTCTTTATGCAACAACATGAAAAACCTTTTAGAGATAAGGACATTTCTCTTTTTTTGTCGAGTTTGGTTGATATTTTGCCCTTGGATCCGAATTCGTGATCCGCATATTTTTGCGGATCCGGATCCAAGAAGCCAAAATGTTGCGGATCCAATTAGGCACTGAAATAAATTAATATATTTTCCATTTTTATTACTTTCAACCTAACTTACCCTTGACATTTACCTTGATC
Organism: Eurytemora carolleeae; assembly: GCF_000591075.1. Taxonomy (NCBI): domain Eukaryota; kingdom Metazoa; phylum Arthropoda; class Copepoda; order Calanoida; family Temoridae; genus Eurytemora; species Eurytemora carolleeae. The sequence goes on from NW_019402103.1 coordinate 71,281, forward strand.
TTGATCTTCATCAAGACCTTCACCTCTACCTAGACCCTCACAAGTTCACATTCACCTGGATATTGATTTGTACCTAGATCTACCTAGATCTTTACCTAGATCTTTAATTTACCTAGAGCTTCACCTAAATCTTGATATTTACCTAGATCTTGATGCTCACCTAGATCTTGATTTTTAGCTAGATCCTGGATCTTGATTTTTACCTAGATTTTTACCTAGATCTTGATTTTACCTAGATCTTCACCTTAATTTTGATTTTTACCTAGATCTTGATTCTCACCTAGATCTTGATTTTTAGCTAGATCCTGGATCTTGATTTTTACCTAGATTTTTACCTAGATTTTTACCTAGATTTTTACTTAGATCTACCTAGATCTTCATTTTCAATTTTCGCCTAGATCTTATTCATAACCTTGCTTGACCAAGTTGATAAGTTTATATTTACAATTTAGTCTGAATCTGAAGAGCCAAGTTTTGAGGTTGAGAAATTCCTTCAGTTTTCCTGTTATATTGACAAGGATGTGAAATATCTCTATACTGGACTCAAAAACAGGCTTCAGGTACAATATGTTCATTGTTTAATTCATACATCTTTTTTATTTAGATATTTACTATTGACAAAATAAATTAACATGCAAGATATTTTTCTTTGTAATTAGTTCTTTATTAACGATTAATTATTTCTAAGCGCTCTTAAACAAATTTAATAAATTTTTTTAGAAAAATCTCAAGTCTCAAAATAATCTTTACAATGCAAAACAATTGATGGTCGTCTTACCAGTTAAAAAAAAAGTTCCAGTCGATAAAAAAATCTGTCAAAAACCGAAAGTACTGGTGACAATACAAAAGTTATTTGAAAAAAAGATTTGAAGTTCCATTAATAGCGTACTAGATTGAATAAACAAATATTTGATAACGTTTGTATGTATCTTTAGGAGAACCTGCAGAAGCACTCTGTTAGCTTAGACAGGAACGCGGAATTCTTGAAAACCTTGTCCATCACTAGGCTTCCAGGATACCTTACTATACAAATGGTAAGGAGGCTAAAGAGTGTTTTATCAGAAAACAGGTGAATGATTGTTGTCTCGGTTCTTTCTTTTAACTGGTTATGCCGCTGAGGATTTTTTAATATTCTGTTAGGATATAAATCAGTGATAGCTGGTACATTTTTTGGCGCCATTTTGAATAAGAAAAAATGGCGACAGCGCGAATTGTTTGGCTTTTCATTCTTTATCACTTTTAACAGGAATTTTGTTTGACTTGCAATGCACGGAATCATTTTAGGAATTTACACAATACACATGCTAAATTGACTTTTAATAAATTTTCCAATTTAAAAAGTTAATTTGTCAACTTTTCGACTCAGAAGTGGGTGTAAGTTGATTACATTGTGAATATTCGATGAAATTTATTACTTCTTGTCTTATTTACTCAAATCACTGAGGAAAAAGTGATAAGGGAAAAAACTAATTAATGCAACTGAAAGCGGAATTCTGAATTTCAACTGACCTTCATGCAAAGGTGGTCATGCCCGATTTACAACAGTACCCTTGCAAGCTTTTTCTTATCAAGTATGAATTAGATATCAATGTTTTTGTTTCTTTGAACTGTTAATTTAAGTTACTCGTTCATTCCTTGTTTAAAAGAAGCATTGGAATAACTCGCAGAAATAAACACTTTTTGAGTAAGAAAAACGACGGTTTCTTCCACATTTTTGATCAGATTAAGGTCTTAAGGGTAAATCAGACATTGCCATCTTTGCATGGAGGCTCACTTGAAATTACGCTTACAATCCCTTTAAAGTGAAAATTTAAAATCATATGTGTCGAGGAAGTATCTTGCTTAGGTCCGGTTTCACTTCAAGCAGAAGGAGGGTGTGAACGCCAAGGTGTTGAAGGACGTCAAGTTCCCCGTCATGCTCGACATGTTCGATATGTGTAACAAGAACCTGCAAGATAGACTTGTACCAATGAGAACAAAGTAAGTTTTTATATAAAACTAGGTGAAGTCTCCGACATTGTCGGAATGTATAAATTAAACAAAAGTTCGAATTTTGAATTTTAAAAAAATGGGTTCCCTCCAAAAATCTTTGATTATTTGATCCAGCCGTTGGGCAAGCTATCTGCTGTAGCTAACATTTATATATATATATATATAAATATTATATACATTTATATATTATTTATATAGAATATATATGTATCATATATATGAGAGTTGTTCAAAGAATTTTGACTACTGAGGATCGTTATGAGACGTGAAACATTACATTTAATATAATTCTTTTTTGATAAAATGTGAAGTTTAAAAACTGAAATATATATATGTATATCTTTATAAAAACTCACAGAAAAAGTTGATTGACTTAAAAGTGAAAAAATTTGCCCAGAAAAAAACTCGACATTTATTATTTCTCTTAACAGGAACATCCGCGAAAATTATTGGTTTTTTAAAAAAAAAAGATGAAAAGTTTAAGGTTAAAATTGTAAATAGAACTAGAAAGCCTAGAATTATCTTTAAAAAAACAACAATTAATTTATAACATAACCCAGAGTGGCCCAGGGGAGTCATAGTTAGTCCCACTGTGTACCCGCGCTTTGTCGTAAATTACGGTTTTAGCTATTTTTTCCGATAAAAGTCGACCCAAACTTAGAACCTCAAAATTATGCCAAGAACATTTCCGGAGGGCTTCCGAGTTCCCCAATAAAAATTTGAGGCAAATCGGTATAGGGGTTCCTGGGTTATGATCGGACAAATAAACAGAGATTACAACTTTATATATACACTACAGATATACAGACAATAGACATGTATGAAATATAATTATACGTAGGTTCAAAGAGTACGAGGATTGGCTGGTAGAGCACGGATCTAAGGATAAGGGGAAAACAGCAGCTTTAAAACAAGAAAAGCTCTCTCAGGTCAGACTTTGGGGTCAGGCTGAAAGGAACTGTAGACGCAATTCCATCAATGAAGTCTGATTCGCAACTGTGCTTCTCCCTTAAAGGGAGTGTTCGCGAAAAATGAAAGGTGGTATAGACTTACGGCGAAAAATAAGCGCTTTTCATTGCTACTAATCTTACTTCAATCCAGGTGCGGATACAGGGGGTGGGGGGGGAGGCAGGACCTTTGTACCCCCCTGAGATTTCAGAATAGCTTCTCAATAGCATTTAAGGGAAAGAAAACCTAGTGCAAAACTGAAAAAAACCATTAATCCTGTATCTGCCCCTGCTTCTATATGTTGTACCTATAATAAGGAGAAAATTGATAAAAACTACTCATATCGAAGAACGCAGCGTCCATACAAATTCAGAAAGTTGCAACATTCAACTCTGATCGTAGAAAAATCAATTTAATTCCAAACAAATCATTCAGATATTACAATCAATAATCATAGATAATTTTTCGACGTATTCGTATATAGTTGATATTTTATAATATTTTTTATTTTTTATGAGCTGATTGTTACTTTTAAAACATTTGAGTAAACTATAAGTAAAAAATTACTCTTGACTCAAAAATTGAGTTACAAAAGAAAAATATTAAAATTATTGTTTAGGGTAAAGCTGAGTAATAAAACAAAGGTGAAATAGATGAAACAAGAAACATATTAAACTTTGTTTGAAATAAAGCTGAAATTGGAATTCCAAAGAGGAAATATAATAAGTAAGCCTAAAATAAATAAATAATTAGCCTAATGTAAAAAGGGCAAATGAGTATAAGGTTATTTTAAGCAAGAAGCTAAACCAAAAGAAAAACTCTGAATTCCCGTGTTTTTTGGGACACCCTGTATATATACATTAGAAACAATCAGATACAATTCATATTTATAGGTCAGACTAATAGACAATTAAAAGAATAAACAGAGAGATAAAATATCCTGCAGTTACAAGTTGATTATAGCCGGTCAAGGTTAAGTTGAAAGAAAAGATTAAATACTAAAGCGGCTTGTTACATATAACCAGTAAAACTATAATATACAATTATAGTGAAAATAAATAAATAATTCGGTAAAAGATTGAAATAATAACTGTATCTGCGGAAATAAATAAATTGGTAAAGGATTGAAGAAATTAATAACTGAAACTGTGGAAATAAAATAAATAAATAACTAAACACAAACTAAAGAAAGTTACTATCCTTGCTTAATGTAGGCCGTTAGTAGAGTCGGGTTCAGAGGTCGAGGAAGGAATGAGGGGAGGTAGTAGAGAGAGAGCAGTAAGGTAGAGAGAGAGAGAGGAAAGTAAGTGTGCAGTACACGTGTAACATCTAGCCGCGTACGGCAGTCTAAGTACAAGGAAGGAGTGGAGACTAGCCCAGATGTCGTCTTCAATTTGTTTAACCTATCCAGACAATTCTTGTCAGTAGCCTAAACAACAATTCCTGTTTTGAGGATTTTTAAAAATTAAGACGACATTTTCATATTTTCCAGGAAATAATGTTTTAATAAAACGAGATCAAAAATATTTTGAAATCTATAAAATAATCGTGACTACTGTTTGTAATTTCTAACCTGTTCGGGAAACTAATCTATGAACCTTTTGATCTAAAACGAATTTCACCTAAGAGTAATCTGATCTAATGAGAATTTAATTTAAAAAACGTGGAAATTGATCTAAAATATTTTTTTAGATCTAAGTCCGCATTTGCTAAAAATTTTTGGAATCTGATCTAAAATATTTTTTTCAAATTTGAGCTCCCTGTTCATTTTTATATATTTGTCAAGTTTCATAAAATTTCTTCTGCAAAAGTTGTGATTTTGATCTAAGATATGTGTAATTGGATCTAAAATATGTTGAATGTGATCTAAAATTTTTTTTTAAAATTTATATTTCAGATAACAATTATGCTTCAAATCCTTAACTTTATTTGCTTAAAATATGGAATGTGATCTAAAAAGTGTTTACTTTGATCTAAAAAATGTAGACTTTAATCTAAAATTTGATAATTTGATTAAAAATATTAGATTTAGAAGTTAAGAAATGTGTAAGGTTGACACCTTAATGGTGAAAGAGTTGGGTTCATGGGTTCAGGATCTTCATATTTTAGATCAAATTATACATTTTTAGAACGAATTCTTCATATTTTAGATCAGAGTATACATTTTTTAGACCTAATTCTACTATTTTTAAATACAGAATTCTGTACTTCCAATATAATTTATGCACGCAGAATTTGGGAATTTTATCTGTAATATGTAGAGTTGGATCTAAAATATTTGTTCTCAAAAATAAACATTTTTAAATGACATTTTTGACTCAAAATATTTAAAATCCAAATTTTAGATCAAATTCCACAATTTTCCCGAAAGAATTGGAATTTGGTCTAAAAATTTTTTTAGATCTAAGTCCACTTAGATCAGATTCTTTTAGATCAGATTGCCTTTAGATCAAAAGGATTATAGATCGATTTCCTATGCACCGTAGCGATGAAAAACACTTATTTTTGTCGTAAGCCTATACCACCTTTCATTTTTTGCGAACACTCCCTTTATTTTAATAATCAAGATGATCTCGTCAATTTTCTGTCTTAAGATTCGTCACTCCTTCAGCTGCATATATCTGCATTGTGCAAGTCAAATGCTTACAATCACACCAATGCAAATTCAATCAGTTTTCAGCTTAAAGATTTATAAAGATTCATTCATTCATCAATTGAATCGGTTATGCTACTCTATAAATAGCAGGAATCTTGAAATTTCGTGAAGAGTCCCTTTTATTTTAAAGATTTTGGACAGAATGACTTATGATTTCTATTTTAATAAAAGTCGAAAAATTATATTTCTTTTATTTTTATTCATATTGGAGAAAAACAATGGGATTAGTAGATAAAATGTTCTTTTTTTTCTAGGACTTGACCGAAGCCGAGGTTGAGGATTGGTGGTTTGAGGACGATAAAGGTATTACAAGGGTATATATACTATACAGTTTTGGGTTTTTTTTTACATCCCAAATTTTGGGGGGAAATTATCAAAAATCATAAGTTTTAACTTTTTTGAAAATCGTTTTGAGAAGAAAGATTCAATTAAAGGCACTGTAGAGTGTAGAGATAGACCCGCCACTCTACATTGAAATTACGCGCAAGTCCCTTTAATTAGCTTAATTTTAAATTCACAAAACTCTAATCTCGAAGAATGATTGATCCTAAACCTTGAATTCACAATAAACAATAAACCTTGAGTGAACACAAGTCGAATCTCGAAGAATGATAAACAATGAACCTTGAGTTGACACAACTCGAATCTCGAGCTATGATAAACATTAAACCTTGAGTTGACACAACTCGAATCTCGAGCTATGATAAACATTAAACAAAAGGAAAAATGAAAGGGGTATAGGCTGAAACCTGAGAAGCTCAGGAGTTGATTGAGACATATAAGACATCTATCTGATGTTCCTGTCTCGAGAAATTGATATAAAACGGTGTCAACATTATACCAAAACGTATATATGTAAGATTTTGTATAAGATTCATAGTATTGAACAGATCATATTCAACAAATACGCAGCAAATCTGTCTCACAGGTATCGTCCAACTCCTGAGATTCTCAGGTTTCAGCCTATACCCCTTTCATTTTTCCTTTACAGTCCCTTTTAAGGGTAGAAATTGACCATGTTGTTCAATGTAAACAATTGGAAGTATGAAATCAAGTTGTAGAGAAATTCCATACTTGCCTAAGTTAACAATGACACGGAAAGTGTATTTTCATGCCCCTTAATGTACTTTCAACCCCGATCCCATCTGGGATCAGAAATGGAATGATATGGACCCCTGCGTTGAAGGGGTAAAAAGGACAGTTTAGGTTTGTCGTATGTTTGCATGGTTAATTAGAGGGTTGATTGTTAAGTTGGTTGCTTCCTTGGATTATTGCAAGGTTGGTTGTTTGGTTGCTTAGTAGATTGGAAGGTAGGTTGGTTGCTTGGTTGTTTTTTGGCTGGTTGGTTGGTTGCCATGCTGGATGCTTGGTCGGTTGTTTGGGTTTTTAATTTATTAATTGGTTGATTAGTTTGATTTGATTTGATTTGATTTGATTTGATTTGATTTGATTTGATTTGATTTGATTT
>NW_019402103.1:79032-94774 GCF_000591075.1 Eurytemora carolleeae
TATCATTTGTATTATTTGTGCATATTAGTCCTGTAATGCATACGCACAGGAAAAAATGTTTCTGGAAATCAAAACTTTGGTAAAAAAGTCCCTATTTTCTGAACTGCTTGGACAAAATATTACTAGAAATAAAGTCCCGAGTTTTAGACTCCAGGGACGTTTTTCCTAGAATAATATAGGGGCTGGCAATAAAGTCACAGGAATTAAAAGTCTTAAAGAAGATAAATCCGAAGAAAAAAGTTTTGGGAAAATAAGGTCAAGTCTGAGACGTTTTTATAAAAAGGACTTTTCTTCTATACATCTGCATATTGAACATACCTCGATATGTTTTTATTACCAGGCCCTTTTTTCCAGGGTTGTAAACATCCTTTGTTCCCAGGCATTTTCCACCATAAGAGGACTTTTTTCCGAAGACTTTTTTGTATGAAATCATACTGGAACCAGAAAAGAAGTCCGAGAAAATAAAGTCTCAAAATTTAGGACTTTATTTTCGAAAAAAAAATTTCAAAGAGTTTTTTTGGCCGTTACCATATTAACAACTTGAGGAGAATATAATACTATTTAAATTAAAGAAACAGATTTTAAAAAACGAAAGAAGTACAGAAATTAGCCCAATTTCGGAGTTGCACAACCAAAATCGTTCTGGTAGAACGACTAAGAAATTGGGCTCTATATGAAGAATAAAACAATGCTTAGTATATACCTTCTGGACCATGGTGGTTCTTTGTCGGCGCATCGTTAGAACAGTTTCATATACATCAGGAATTTGGTTCTGAAAATAAAAGATGTCGAAAGATTTTTGTTTTGATTTTTGTGGTTTTTATTTAACGTTAAAACTTAATTCATATAAAATGGCGAAAGCTAAACTCAAATTCAACTATAAAAATTTTCAATATAAGCTCAGATTCTTTTTATTTACCCGCTTTCTTTAAAAAACGCTCCAAATTGGGATTTTACACTCACACATTCTTATTCAATTACCCCTTCAGACTTAAATTTACCCCATTATCCAACATTTTTAACCTTTGTTTTTTAGAATGCCACCAAATATTTTTAATTTGCGCCTAAATTTATCCCCAAATGTTTTATAAATACAATCAACTTTAAAATGAATATATGTATACTATACTATTTTGTAATTATTTCACAAATCTCTCAAAAAGAAAATGTAAACGAATTTGTCGTTAAGCTTTATTAATGAACACATATAAACTATGTTGTACAATTTAAATAATAAGACAATAAATATTTAGATCTTTAAAAAAAAAATTTAAAACCCTATCTAAAAAAACGCCCCTTATTTTATTTGCATATTGCTCAAAAAAATCAAGAAGTTTTGCCCCCAACAACAAAAATAACCCTTAGCTTAAAAAATGTATCTATATATTTTTTTAATTGAGTAAGGTAGTTTTTTCATGGTTGAGTATAGGGGGAACAACATTTTTTTTTGCGCTATGCGCCAAATAATTGCCATTTGCCCCCCCCCCCCCCTAACTGAATGTCTAGTTGCACGCGCGAATGTCGTTGTACAGTTTATCATGGTTAAATGTATGTCAATGCACAGTTTATGCACGTAGCAATGATTACCTTTTTTATGTCGTTTTACAGTTTATGTACAGCAATGAATACCTATAATATACCGTTGTACAGTTTATGTACCGCAATAAATACATTTCATATTTCGTTGTAAAGTTTCTGTACTTAACAATGAATAGCTTTAATATGTCGATGTACAGTTTATGTACGTAGCACTGAATACCTTTTATGTGTTATACAGTTCATGTACGTAGCATTGATTACCTTTTTTATGTCGTTGTACAGTTTATGTACAGCAATAAATACCTTTAATAGATCGTTTTACAAAATATGTACTGCAATGAATACATTTACATGTTGTACAGTTTATGTACAGCAATACATACCTTCTTTAATATGTCGTTGAACAGTTTATGTACAGCAATAAATACCTTCAATATGTCGTTGAACAGTTTATGTAATCCAAAAAATACCTTTAATATGTCGTTGTACAGTTTATGTACAGCAATAAATGTACCAGTTCGTCCAACCCCTGCTGAGCAATGCACAAGAATGGGACATACACTTTTTTCAATTTCCTACAAATAATGACACAGTATTAAAACCTAAAGCTATGTACAGCTAGTATGCAACATGTACAATGAATGCCAAATATAAATCTTAATGAATAATAAAAGAAATCGTAACTGCCTTCATTATTAATAAGAAATGAAAATTAAAGATATATTTTTTGCAAAACTGAATATGAGAGCATTCCATAAACAGCTGCAGTGCGGCCCCATAACACTGTGGAGTAGCAAGACGACATTTTACCAAGTTAATATGTTTTTGATGACGTGACGACGAAAATAGTAAAATTAACATATTGAGTAAAATAGGTCTGGAGGTCAGTAAGGGGGCTCATGGTTGCTCTGCACCCCCTCCCTCTCATCAGTGCATGCACAATTTCTGTGCTTCAAGTTAATTCAGGTGAAATTAGTTCCAAATATAACACTTCGCCTTTTTCTAATACTCAGTGCTAGAAATGGCACAAGTGTTTATAGTTTTGGATCTAAAATCCCCTGTAATTGAACTAATCAAGCTTATAACTTGAGTCTTACATTCGTCGACCAATTTCACAGTTTTATGGATCTCAGTGTATGCAGTTACCATTTGATGTTGTGTTGCTAGAACTAGATCTATGAGAACACTAGAATCATCAGGAGCAGTCATATCAGGCCAAACATTGCTTTGGAACATATTTTACTTTGAAATTAATTTTACTATAATGTGATTGTCATGTGATATATTTTATTATTCTTTTTGGTATTAAAGACGACATTTAAAACTTTTCACCAACTTTCATGTTTCGTGGGACACCCTGTATTTTCGGGGACGATACACTTTAAATTTCGAAATAAAAATTTGCTTATTTGGCAGCTAAAGTTGGATGGCTGCAATATGAGCGGCAAAAAGTCGGTCATGTCCAATATAAAACCGCTTATTTGGTAGTCATCCTACTTTTGCGATTTTTTGTTGTATGTAAGAGATTTGTTGTCGCTCGTTTGGCTGTCATCCAAAATTTTGATTTCTAAATTTAAAGTGTAGTTAATGCATCAGCTAGATTTTTTATTCTTTTTAGACAATTTGTCTTAATAAATATTAGAAGTGAGAGACATACTTTTAAATCGTCTTTAGTCTATTTTTTATTGTGATTTAGCAGATCAACATTTTTTTGTGATTTAGTGCATCCCTTCAGGTCTTTTATATAATGCATATGAAAGATTTTGAAGAAAAAGTTAGAGGTTGAAACTTTTTTGTTGTGTATCTCGTGATCTCCATATTAGGCATTTAGGGATCAATTATTGATCCTCCAATTTAGAAGTCCTCAGATTTATAAGTTAAACTCATACATTATTATTGTTTAATAAATAAATCTTATTTTTCCTTATCAAAGCACTGCACCTCTTCCTGTTTTATTGCCCATAATCAAATTTAATTGTCATGAATCATTACTTTTATTAAATGTTTAGAAAAATTTAAGTTGAAAAATGTATTGAAAAAGCTAAGATATTGTTGAGTTGAAAAGGGGATGATCTCGAAATGGGTGGTGAGAACTACTAAAGCTAAACATCCCACTGTTACACTGTTCATCAGAGATAATGTTTGGTTTGGCTGCCGGAGAAAATCTTAGTCAAAGACATACATGTACGGGCGAAGAGCTTTATTATGATAACTTTTCAGACTTCAACACTGTTATTTTTAAAATTTTGAGATTCTATTTTTTATAAATTAAAAATGCCCCCTCTACCTCCAATTCCAGGTGTCTTGTGAAAAATGAGCCATTATAGGACTGATCCAAGAAAGTAATTTTTATATCTTCTGAAACATTTCAAAATTATAACTTAAGTCTAACAGTATTCATCCTATTCCACAGTTTTATGGATCCCACGGTATGTGTATATTTGTTTCCCGCATATATAAAGTAGTAATCGATGTCTGCCTGTCTGTCTGTTTGTTTAAAAGTCCGATCACAACTCCTGAATTTAAGTTGAGTTGATTGACTTTTATATATTCTGAACAAAATCTTACTTTCTATATTAATGGAAAAATAAAATTACCAAAAACAATCAAGTCATCTTCTTCTTCCGGCCAATAACGATCAGCTTTTATCCTAGGCAGAAAATGTGCAATTTTTACCATTTCTTAACAATTTAACACTTTTTAAGATTCCTTCTTTCCAACCTACCTTTTGTTCTCAACTAGCCCTGTGATCATAACAATAATTCCTTCTTTCCAACCTACCTCTTGTTCTCAACTAGTACTGTGATCATAACAATAATTTCTTCTTTCCAACCTACCTCTTGTTCTCAACTAGCCCTGTAATCATAACAATAATTCCTACTTTCCAACCTACCTCTTGTTCTCAACTAACCCTGTAATCATAACAATAATTCCTACTTTCCAACCTACCTCTTGTTCTCAACTAGCCCTGTAATCATGACAATAATTCCTTCTTTCCAACCTACCTCTTGTTCTCAACTAGCCCTGTGATCATGACAATTATTCTAACTTTTCTTTCTAAAACCATCTGCCAGAAGCTGGGCATTGCCTTCACTTTCGGAGCCTAAAAGCAATCAAGTTTTCCGAAAATAGATGTTTACAGATAAATATATTGAAATGAAAATATAAGTTGAGTGGGGTGACTTTAATAGGGAAAACTTAGTTTCTAGGGAAAGCTGTTTCCCAAGCTATACTGCAATTTCCAACAGAATCTTTTGTAGGAAAAAGAAAATATTTTAACAATAAATCCCAATCCCAATTTTCTGAAACCTATATATCTACAACCAAATTATGTAAACCTTTGATATTTCAAACTTTAATTGTTTGATATAACAGAAGTCATAGTTTGAAATATATAAGGTCTACAACATTGGGTTGTTAAGATATTGGGATTTAAAAATCAGAGTTTGCGGCAAAGAATCAATTCTTTTTGAGATATAAACCTGAACTGCCAGATAGGTTTGTTTAAAACCATTGAATTTAATGTCAGATGCATTCACATACGGTAGAGGAACCTCACCTATAAATCATAACCTGTTAAAGGGACTATAAGCGTAATTTAAAGTTACAATACCAGGTTCACTAAGGTACCCTTGGAACTTTATGTGACCAATAATGTGAAATATATCGTCATCTATCTATAGTTTTTAAGTAATTAGTTCTGATCATTTCTAAATGTATTCCTGCAGTGGAAATTTGAATGTCACTTTTGTAGAGAACCCCCAAGTGAAAATAATCAGTTTTTAAAATCAAAAACATTAATATTTTACTCATACTGTTAAGGGTTAAGCTGTTAAGGGTAACATTGACATCTTTGCATAGAAGGTCATTTGAAATTACACTAACAGTCCCTTTTAAGGAAATTATTTTTGTTGTGTTCAACTTATCAAAAGTTAAACTTATTTATCACTTTGATACAATTTAAAGGTCACAAATGAGCAGATTAAACATATTTTCTTCTATTTACTTTTTGCAAAGCTTACCCGCTTACGAGGGACAAAGCGATATGTAAGGTTTTACATGTTTTATCATGATGGGATAGATATAAGAATTTTAACTTTTAAACTTTGTGAAACAATCATCTATTTTTTTAAAGCAAAAACAAACACACTAAGAAAACAATGAAATTTGACAGAAGCAAACCAGATTACACAGTGGTTATTTTCCTCAGCATAAAGTATAAGTTACCTTTAGGCGTATCTAGCATAACAACATTGGAATCAAAGGGTAAATTTAGATCAAAAGGATTATAGATCGATTTCCTATGCACCGTAGCGATGAAAAACACTTATTTTAGTCGTAAGCCTATACCCCCTTTCATTTTTTGCGAACACTCCCTTTACTTTAATAACCAGGATGATATCGTCAATTTTCTGTCTCAAAATTCGTCACTTCTTCAGCTGCATATATCTGCATTAAGTCAAATGCTTAAAATCACACCAATGCAAATACAATCAGTTTTCAGCTTAAAAATTTATTCATTCATCAATTGAATCGGTTATGCTACTCAATAAATAGCAGGAATCTTGAAATTTTGTCCCTTTTACTTTGAACATTTTGAACAGAATGACTTTTGATTTTAATTGCAATCGAAAAATTATAATTAATTTATTTTTTATTCATATTGGGATAAAAACAATTGAATTAGTAGATAAAATGTTCCTTTTTTCTAGGACTTGACCGAAGCCGAGGTTGAGGACTGGTGGTTTGAGGACGACAAAGGTATTACAAGGGTATATATACTATACAGTATACAGTTTTGGTTTTTTTTTACATCCCAAATTTTGGGGGGAAATTATCAAAAATCATAAGTTTTAACTTTTTTGAAAATCGTTTTGAGAAGAAAGATTCGATTAAAGGCACTGTAGAGTGTAGAGATAGACCCGCCACTCTACATTGAAATTACGCCCAAGTCCCTTTAATTAGCTTAATTTTAAATTCACAAAACTCGAATCTCGAAGAATGATTGATCCTAAAGCTTGAATTCACAATAAAGTAAAAAGTAAAGTAAAAAATTATTTATCTATGAAATATAACAAAAACATACAAAATAAAGTGTTTAAGGAGAAAATATTTAAAAACCTCTAAAAGTAGAGGTTGTGGGAATATTTCCCCCCAATAACAATAAACCTTGAGTTAAAACAACTCGAATCTCGAAGAATGATAAACATTAAACCTTTAGTGAACACAACTCGAATCTCGAAGAATGATAAACATTAAACCTTAAGTTAAAAAAACTCGAATCTCGAACTATGATAAACATTAAACCTTGAGTTGACACAACTCGAATCTCGAACTATGATAAACATTAAACCTTGAGTTATCACAACTCGAATCTCGAGCTATGATAAACATTAGACCCTGAGTTAACACAACTCGAATCTCGAACTATGATAAACATTAAACCTTGAGTTGACACAACTCGAATCTCGAACTATGATAAACATTAAACCTTGAGTTGACACAACTCGAATCTCGAGCTATGATAAACATTAAACCTTGAGTTAACACAACTCGAATCTCGAAGTATTATTGAGCCTAAGCCTTGAGTGAACACAAGTCGAATATCGAAGAATGATAAACAATGAACCTTGAGTTGACACAACTCGAATCTCGAGCTATGATAAACATTAAACCTTGAGTTGACACAACTCGAATCTCGAAATAATATTGAGCCTAAGCCTTATATTTCTATTAGGATCAAATAACTCTGGATACTACAGTCTTCAAGCAGTTCTCACCCATAAAGGACGGAGTTCAAACTCCGGACATTATGTTGGGTAAGATTTGAATACGTTGAAGCGGGGATCAATATAATTCCATCTAATACGATTCCAAATGTTGATTTATTGATATTAAAGGGACTGTAAAGGAAAAATCAAAGGGGGTATAGGCTGAAACCTGAGAAGCTCAGGAGTTGATTGAGACATATAAGACATCTATCTGATGTTCCTGTCTCAAGAAATTGATATAAAACGGTGTCAACATCATACCAAAACGTATATATGTAAGATTTTGTATAAGATTCATAGATTTGAACAGATCATATTCAACAAATACGCAGCAAATCTGTCTTACAGGTATCGTCCAACTCCTGAGATTCTCAGGTTTCAGCCTATACCCCTTTACAGGAACCTTTGCTTTTTTATCAATACACTCTATTTCAAGCTCTAAAGAAGCGCACTGCCTGAAAGGAAGATTAAGAATTTCCAATGTAATATTTACTGAATATTTCAAATTAAATTTCGGATGATAGCTGTGAACTAGAGAATTATTTTGCACGGAGATTTGGAAGGATTTGTAGCGGCAGTAGAGATTGGATTCTATCTTAAATCCTTCATTTGTTCCTGAACGTTTTATTCTTCCTTGGAAAATTGCATTAGTAAAACATCCTTTCAAACTGTCAACTTGTTCATCCTTTAACCATAATTCATGTGTACTGTCATCCCAGGCAAATATAGGTTCTACAGGAGGTATCTCTCCACCTAACTCAAACATCTGTGTCAATTTACTTTCATCACCATACTCACGATCAGTAGCCTCATCAAGAAACTTACCAAGCACGTTGAGTGTTAGTTTATCATAAGATTTAAATGATTTACATCGTGCCTGTTCAGAGATATTCAATTCTTCAGTTTCATGAAGATCTTTCATTGAAATTTCAAGCTTCTGTGAGACAATTTCTTTTTGGTAGCTTATCCAGATCTTGACTTTGATGTCCGGACAATTGAATTCATTTAAAACTTTGAAAGCATCAAGTTTCTCCAGCTTAAGTTTTCCAACAGATGTTTTACTGATTTGTATCAAATTGGTTTTATTTTTGTACTTTTCTGATATTTTCCTGAGGAGGTTGCGCTGAGCATTTATTTTTATTATAGGTATTTGAACATCAAATTCTGAGCAGTTCCTCATTGCAAGCATGAAATCTCCAGTGAAGCACAAATCTCTGATATCTACTGTAATCCTCAGCAGATTGAGTATTGGCGGACCATTACTTGTATGGTATTCATTTTTGGAGTTAAACAACTGTGTACTGTTCTCTCGATAAGAGTGCTTTACCAACAATGACGTATTCAAATTTTGGGACAACAATATAAAACCTCTTAATGATGTTTTGATAAGGAACGAGACATGTTTTGGATTTAAATCCTCTTCATACTTATAAAAATCTAATTTTCCTGAAGCACACAGCAGCTCATCTTTATTCTTCTTTATTTCAAAGGTGAAGTATGGTTGAAACGAATACGCTAGAAGTAATAATACCAAATTAGTTGACAAGCACGCCATTATCATTTAACTAACAACAATTCTGTTCTATGATAAGAAACATTTCCTTAAATCTACTAAATTAAGCAAAAAAGTTGAATAATTGGGAAAATGTTATAAATTTTAGTTTTTTGTCAATACTTAAAAAATCCTCCATTGAATCAAACATAATGTTGATACAATAAAATTTAAGTTTTTATGTTGAAGCCTCTTTACTATCAATATAAATATAAATATATGTTTTCACCAATATAGCTAAAAGACAGACATTACAAATTTTTACTGTGATAAAAATTGCTTTTCATATAATAATGGCATAACATTTTTTCAATAAAAAATCTTTGAAAGTTTAACAATATACATTGTTCATTTTTTGAAAAATATTATGCCTTAAGAAAAAGAAAAAGAAAAAGAAAAATGTAAACTATGGTCTCTCGTACTTGAATCTATTTGCTCCCAGCCTCTCTATAATCAAGTTCAAAGAGACTGATAACGCTATTAAAAGCTGTTACATTACTAATTCATCATGGAAACCTATAAACCTTTTTTTGTTAAAAAATGTTAGTGATCGCCATGTTTTCCAATTAGAATTTAACAAGATTGTGATTCTCTATAAAAGTCACTTGTTAATACATGCAACAGAGAAAATGACGGAAATTGACAGAATTGATCTCATTTAAAGTAAGAAAGCAAAAAAATAGGGTCTATTATATTTTGTAATGAATTAGCAAATAGTTTAACTGAAAGTGAGATGGGCCTGTGCTCACTGCCCAATTGGTGGGTTTCATGTTTACTGGACTATATATAAAATCAAAATTTAAGTCTAACCGTCGTCTTTTCAGTCTGAATATTTCTGGTTCCCACTGTGTGATAAATTAACCCGGAAACTAATTAATAATAATCTAAACTTGAAATATCGACCTTGTGTCAACTTGTCAACCTGTCAACCTGTCAATCATTTTCTAGGGATTCTGGTTTAACCTGCATCATCCAGACCTGGTAATTTGTAATNCCCCCCCGGTTAAGATATTCAAGTTCAAATCATTGAACTGGGTTTAAAGGGACTGTGGTTGATATTTAAAGTCACCCTCAGTTCTACAACGATATCCTTTAAACCTTCAGTTAATCAAAATTTTGAAAAATGTTGTCGTTTTTATACATTGAGAAGGAGATAGTTCTAATATATACCTTCCATTGTTTCTTTTTTAGAGAAACCACAACTGAAAATAATTAATTTTTAAAGAGATTAATGTCTTGATGAAAAAAGCGGATTAAGGGTACCATTGTGCATCGGACTTCCTCCTTTTTAAAGAATTAAATACTTCTTGAAATTACGTTTACAGTCCCTTTAATGCGCTAATTCGGACAAATCTGACATCAATTATGTTTTCAATATCTCAGGTTGATCTGTCTGCAGTGGATTAAGTCACAGGATCACGATACATAAGTTGTGGCCTTAGAAAGAATAATAAATGCAGTAATTGGATTAGGTCTAAAATGCCATGGTATACTTTTTCACTGCTTATGCCTTATATAAAGGAAGTTTTGAATGGCTATAGAGAGCAAATTTTTTTCTTTATTTTCTTTCTTACTTACTTTTTTTGTTATTAGGAAAAACTCTTTTTATGAGAAATTTTATTTTTTGGAAAAGGACAATCTCAAATCATTTCGACAGAAAAAAACGAAACTGATGGTAAAATTTACATTTTTTCAAGTTATACTATCGATGTTTAAAAGAAAAGTTTAACGAAGGGGGGGAGGCAGTTTTTTTTATAAAATAAATTGTTGAAATAATTTTTGATTATTTAAAATTTTTTCGTAGATTTCAACGCTGTCATCCTGGCGGAAACGCGCGGAGTGAAGCCGAGTAAATGTTTATATCAATGATATCAT
Organism: Eurytemora carolleeae; assembly: GCF_000591075.1. Classification (NCBI taxonomy): domain Eukaryota; kingdom Metazoa; phylum Arthropoda; class Copepoda; order Calanoida; family Temoridae; genus Eurytemora; species Eurytemora carolleeae. The sequence continues at coordinate 89,770 of NW_019402103.1, forward strand.
TTCTTCACTATCTCTCAGTTCTAATACATCGCTGCTCAGTGAAACATAAAAATAAAAAATATCCGGAGATTAACTTCCGGTTTTCTTGGGAAAATCTTTGGAATAAAAAACTCTGGACTTGATGTCAAATCTTTAAATGAAAATGAAAACCAACTTTTTACAGTAAAAAAACAGGATTCATAATTTAATCTCCTATTTGAACGCAAATAAAAAAAATGTGAATATTGTGTCAAATAAACGTCAATACAGCTGAGTAGATTAGTTTAATATTTGTTGTCATAACTCCCAACTCCTTTTTGAAGTCGAAATTTAGAAATGTTGCCCTGTCAAATTTTTAGTTTGTCAAAAAATTAGAAATCCACAGAAAAACCCGCGAATATTTTAATTGCTACAGTCAGAACAAGAAAACATGTGGAATAGGAATACGGCATTAAATCAATACTTAAGTGTACTTGATGATGTTACAAATTAAATGATTTGCTAATTTTATCAAGTATCAAGTGAAATAAGTTTGTTTACGACTGGTTTGTTTCATGTTCATAGGAATATTTAAAGTCATACTAAAAGTCGTCTTTCTATTTCAGAGGTATCTGATTCTTACTGTACATTTTTAAATGTCAGTAAATTGCTGACGAGTTGATAACTGTGCCCTCTAACTCTTTATCTGATTAAAAGTAAGCAAGATATCTTCATTCCTTATTTTAAAAATCCGCAGGTGACTTAAATGGAAACTTCAATGGACCAAAGTCTTTCAGCTACAACAATTAGGATATTTATCTAAATTCATAAGCTGTTGAAAGGATAAAATTGTAAATCAAATATCCTGTTTCATAAATGGAGGGTCATTTGAATTTTTTTTGCAGAAGCAATCTTTACTTTTCTTCTGTTTTTTATTTAACAATTATATGGAAAAGATTATAAAAAAGGTATTATTTCAATACTAACGCTAATACAAACGTGACAATTTTACAAAAATTAAACATCATTTTAAGACGGATTTTAATCACAAGTAACTGTTAAATGAAACACGTTGTTATGGACAAGGTACGAGCAACAAATATAAGCTCAAACAAGAAATTACAACGGTCCTCTAAAAACCGAGAAAGCATTTTCAAACATTTGATGTTCCTCTAGGATGAATAAATTCACCAAAGTTCTGACACAAGAAGCAAATATTTAGTATATATAGGAGATCAAAGAGTTAATCAATTATAGTGTTTACTTATTAAAAAAAATCTAGTTATCTAGTTTTGTTTAATTTTCTTTAAATTATAGTGATGTATTGTTACAACAAAAATATCCAAAAAAAAACTATGTTACGTATCAAAATTAAGAAAATAATGATCAAGAATTTCAGTATATTAGTTTAATATGGATGGCTTTTATCCAAGCAGTCATCCAACTCTTGTATCCAGGGCATTAGACCCATGTATCCTTTGATTCCGGGTATTCCGGTCCAAACTTGTTTCTGATAATTCCTAAAAAAAAATACTTAAATTGTCTCATCAATTGGTGATAAAAATCTGCTCTATAACCTTTCGCTCTATGGCAATTTACTCATGTACCTCATTAACTCTATGGACCATTTGCCCAGGACGTAATTTGCTATATAAATCAATTGCTTTGTGACTAAACACATCATTTGTTTTTTCATCTATATTAGACTTAAAACCTATCCTAGCAGTCACTAGTCAGTAGTCACTCATGACCTTTTCTAACTAAACCGACCCATTATGTAGTCTGCACACCTCAGTAGCATGACTTAGCCCTTAAAAACAGCAAAGAGCAAATTGTCTCTAGAGCGAATCTAGTCGAGAGCAAACATCGTGAATCCGAGAGCAAATGGACTTTGTTAATTAAACAGCAAAACTCAAATTTTCAATTTTAATATTTATCTTTTTTTATTTTAAAGGTTTACTAGATAAAACATGATACTAACCTATACTGATTCCCAAAAAAGGATAGGAGAGTATACTCTTCCAGAGTAATTCTTTCCTGCATAAATAGCCATATGAAATGAAGAACTATATGAAGAATAGTTACATTATTGATTTGAAATATGATCAAAGAAGGGAAAGAATCAGGGTGTATGATTTAAGTATTATCCCAATCTGATTTTTAATGATCTATTTTTTGCAAAAACGGAAAAAATAAATGATTATAAATAGAGTAGTAAAAGAACCAGGGGTGTAAAATTTAAAGAATTACTCCCCCTCAGGGGTGAAAAAGTTTTTTCATTCTTTCTGCAAAAAAAAACTTTCCAACCTACCTATTGTTCTCAACTAGCCCTGTAATCATGACAATAATTCCTTCTTTCCAACCTACCTCTTGTTCTTAACTAGCCCTGTAATTCCTTCTTTTCAACCTACCTCTTGTTCTCAACTAGCCCTGTGATCATGACAATTATTCTAACTTTTCTTTCTAAAACCATCTGCCAGAAACTGGGCATTGCCTTCACTTTCGGAGCCTAAAAGCAAACAAGTTTTCCGAAAATAGATGTTTACAAATAATTATATTGAAATGAAAATATAAGTTGAGTGGGTTGACTTTAATATGGAAAACTTAGTTTCTAGGGAAAGCTGTTTCCCAAGCTATACTGCAATTTCCAACAGAATCTTTTGTAGGAAAAAGATAATATTTTAACAATAAATAACAAGAAAGGAATCGAGTCTTTGCAACAAATCCCAATTTTCTAATACCTATATATATCTACAACCAAATTAAAACCTTTGATATTTCAAACTTTGATTTCTTGATATAACAGAAGTCATAGTTTGAAATATCTAAGGTCTATAACATTGGGTTGTTAAGATATTGGGATTTAAAAATCAGAGTTTGTGGCAAAGACTCAATCCTTTTTGAGATATAAACCTGAACTGCCAGATAGGTTTGTTTGAAACCATTGAATTTAATGTCAAATGCATTCACATATGGTAGAGGAACCTCACCTAAAAATAATCACCTGTTAATGGGATGGCGTAATTTAAAGATCTTACTCATACTTGATCAGAAAAAGCTGTTAAGGGTAACATTGACATCTTTGCAGTGAAAATCATTTGAAATTACAGTAACAGTCCCTTTAAAGGAAATTATTTTTGTTGTGTTCAACTTATTAAGAGTTATCAAAGACTTATTTATCACTTTGATAGAATTTAAAGGTCACAAATGAGCAGATTAAACATATTTTCTTCTATTTACTTTTTGCAAAGCTTATGTATAAGGTTTAACATGTTTTATCATGATGGGATAGATATAAGAATTTTAACTTTTAAATTTTGTGAAACAATCATCTATTTTTTGAAAGCAAAAACAAACACACTAAGAAAACAATGAAATTTGACAAGAGCAAATCAGATTACACAGTGGTTATTTTCCTCAGCATAAAGTATAAGTTACCTTTAGGTGTATCTAGCATAACAACATTGGAATCAAAGGGTAAAATATTTTTGTATCTGTTCCTTTGGTTCTTGACTACCTCTGGACTGGTAGCTATCTTAAAAGTTTCTTTGGGTTCAATCTCCTCACGGGATATTTTATCCAATTTTTCAAACTCTTTATTCAAATTAACAATGTCGTCCATTTTGAGTCTCACGGCAGAAGAAATGTCTTTTACTTTTTCTTTTTTCTTGTGAAGATCTTGCAGGGAACTGGTAAACTTGAATTGCATATTTTGAACCTTGTCCCTGTATATAGAGATGGGCATCGTCTTTGTCATTGAACCTATTTTAAAACGAACGAATTTTTTCATGAACGATTTTTAAAAACGAACAAAAGAAATAAATATGAACAATTTAAAATCGTTAAAATGAAAGTGAATAAACTGATTGTTCTTTTTACTAAATGAACTAATTTTTTCAAAAAAAAATTTTGAAAAAACGATCGTTTTTTACTGAACAAACGATTTTTTTAAAAACGATAGTTTATTTACCATAAACGCATTTTTCCAACAATCTTTTGAAAAAACTATTGATTCTCTTAATGAACAAATGATTTGATTGAACGAAATATTTTTATAAACTAACAATTTTACTTAACGAACGTTTTTACTAAACAATCATTCACTGAGAAAACTAAGATTTAAATAGAAAATATACAAAATTAATTTTTTTTGAACGATTGAAATAAAACTCAAGAAACTTTTTTTTCACGAACACTGAGCGCTAAAAATGATAAAAAATGCGAACACGCCCATGTCTCTACCTGTATATAAACAGCAACGCTCCAATCAGAATCAAAGTTAATAGCAGTGCAGTTACAATTCCCATAGGGAGCAAATAGCCTATTTCCTCAGGAGGAGAAATTTCAATATATTGATCAGAATAGCCTCTGACTCTACATCGCTTGTTCATGAATTTCTCTGCCGGAATAATAAATCCATTATCTGATCTAAACCTTTCATTAAACGTTTCAGGAACCTTTGCCTTTTTATCAATACACTCTATTTCAAGATCTAAAAAAGCGCACTGCCTGAAAGAAAGATTAAGAATTTCCAATGTAATATTTACTAAATATTTCAAATTAAATTTCGGATGATAGCTGTGAACTAGAGAATTATTTTGCAAGACGATTTGGAAGGATTTATAGCGACAGTAGAGATTGGATTCTATCTTAAATCCTTCATTTGTTCCTGAAAGTGTTATATTTCCTTGGAAAATTGCATAAGTAAAACATCCTTTCAAACTGTCAACTTGTTCATCCTTTAACCATAATTCATGTGTACTGTCATCCCAGTCAAATATAGGTTCTACAGGAGGTATCTCTCCACCTAACTCAAACATCTGTGTCCATTTACTTTCATCATCATACTCACGATCAATAGCCTCATCAAGAAACTTACCAAGCACGTTGAGTGTTAGTTTATCATAAGAATTAAATGATTTACATCGTGCCTGTTCAGAGATATTCAATTTTTTGGTTTCATGAAGATCTTTCATTGAAATTTCAAGCTTCTCTGAGACAATTTCTTTTTGGTAGCCATTGGAGCTTATCCAGATCTTGACTTTGA
>NW_019402104.1:0-32948 GCF_000591075.1 Eurytemora carolleeae
CATTATTATCTCCTCTTTTTAAAATTCCCGATATCATTTTACCTTTACATCTATATATGAATTTGGAGGGGCAATTTCTTTATAAGGTCCTGTACCTAAATCATCATCAATTATGAACAAAAATGAAAATTGAACTTGTAAAACAAATTACCTAAAACAATTGGCACAATGTTCTGCCCTACAAACAATTAATTTTTAAAATTAAAAATCTTGTTTTAGTGTTACCCCATCGGGACTTTTACTGTAGACGTAATTTCAATTGACCCTAAATTTATAAATTGGAAAATTTGATTCATAAGGGTACTCTTTAAACTCTTGTCTGGTAAACTGTCAAGGATACGTCCTTGTTTTGTTTTTCGCGCGAAAATGACTTATTTTTCTATCTCAGGAAACAAAAAGAGGAATTTCCGCAAAGTCTCCAATATATTGGTAACTCACTTTGGAAAGCTTCTCGAGAAAAAGGTTCTTGATTCCTCGGAAATTCCCGAAGGGTTCTTTAAAATTGGTCTTTAAAATTTTGGGGAATAGATCTTTGACACTTTATTTCGAGAAATTCCAAATGACTTTTTCAGCAAATTCTTGAGAATTTCTCTGGAATATTGATCAGGAAATTCCTGAAATTCTTGAAATCTCTGAATTATAATATGAGTTCATTCTTACAATTTCTATTTTCCCAGGCCCTATATTCTTTTCATCATCAATTTGCATATTCTAGAACGTTCTTTCTCTTAAAAGCCATGAAATATATTTAATCCTCATTATGCAATACCAGGCCGTACAAAAAGGCCGCTTTTTCATTGTAAATTCAGTCTGGGATCTACAGGCAGAACTACTATTCCAACCAGGTTTCCCTATAAATTAATTCCTGATCAATATAAAGAATTTCCGCAGAATTTTTAATGAAATTTTATACCGTGATTACGGTTTCATGCTGCAGAGACAAGATAGGAAATTGTGAAAATTGAGAACTTTTCAAGATAAAAACGACGAATTCTTTCTCATTGTTACTCAGATATAGGGGTAAGTGTACACTGTTAGTTGGCGGACATGTCATTCTAAATATGGAAGTTCAATTTTAAACTAATTCAACAATTGCGTTAAGAACAGTTAATCATAAAAATTAAATTGTCTTTCCTAAGAAATTCCAAAATTTTTCAGTGATGTAATCTTGGCAGAGAGAGTTCTCAAAAGAGAGATAAAACTTGTATTTTTTCTCCATAGAATCATAACATTTCTCATCATCAGCACACACTTCCTCGTTACAGTCTCCAAATTGATCCACAGGCATCCATTTTTTCATTTCCTTATTTTGTGAAAAAAAGGTTAATGTTATAAAGAATAACTTCTCTTCGCGCTCCCAGAAATCTTATTTTTCCGATTGGAAACTAAAGATTAGATCATCTTATTTTTCCGATTGGAAACTAAAGATCAGATCATCAAATAAATATTGTGCTTTCTTTGGATATCCACATTTAGCTAACAATTTTGACCCTCACAGGGCAATAACTCCCAAATATTATTTTTATTGTAAGTGAACAGGTATAAAAAATTTCTTATTGAATGCAAACAAAAGTTGGATTAAGATCTGGGAACAAAAATTATAAACGAGAAGTAGTTGAACTACGTAGACTGAGTAAAACCACTTCTCTCCAACATGAAGCAGCACACAACAGAAGTGGTTCAACTACTTCTCGCTTTTTATAAAATCTGGTCCCAGAAATTAGTTTACCTCAACATATTTTTCCCTTCCAGAGTCCGTTTTACAATGGGAAACAATCCAAGCAGCTAGTTTTCTTGTATCATTTTTTAAAGGTTCCCATTTGACTTGTTCAGTTAACTTTTCAGTCTTCCCAAACGGTGTATAGATATCAGAATCTCTTCGGTAGGTCATCGTCAAATTGAATAAGTAATTAAACCTAAAGGAATTTAGTTTTTCCACTAACTATACATCTTCAAAATCGCATGGTGTAAACCTTTCAGTTTTTAAACTTAGGCTATTTTTTCAACAGAATTAATAGTCAGAGGTTTTAAAGATTTTAAAAACAAAGTTTGTGGCAAAAACTGAATTACATTGTATTAGATTTGTTTATAATGATATAAATTTAGGTCAAGAGGTTAGAAACATGTGCAGTTTTTGAATAAAAAATATGATTTTTTAGTTTTAAGAGGCCCACGGGGGTCTCCTTGGCTTACTCTACTATGTAGTTCTTGAAATTAACCAATTTCCTTTAATTTTAAGCTCTCTCAATGGTAAATGATCTCATTTTGTTATCCTAATAATATTCAGATGTCAAATTATTTTTGCCTGGATTCAAATCCATCTATTCCATCAAGAAAAGGACTCTCCCAAGAGAAATAAACATAAAACTGTTTTGAACTTCTGCTTTCAGGAAACTAAAGAAATAAAACAATTAATTATTTCCAGAATTGTGTAAAAAAGATTTATTTGTATTTTTAAAGATAATTTCAAGGGATCCTTATGCAAAGATGACAATGTCCGATTCACAATGAAACCTTTATTTGATTAATAATATAGAAGATATTATCATTTTATTAGACTTGAGAGTGTTTTATCTTTATANAAAGCTTTTAAGGGTACTGTTGTGGATGGGACATTCTTATCTATGTATGGAGAGTCAGTTAAAATTTAGCAGATAGTCCCTTTAAGAACATTAAAAGTATAAATAAATAATTGAACAACACTACTGATTAATTAAGATGAGAAGAAAGCATTAACCTACTATTTACTATAGAATGAAATAGTGAACTATCATGCACCCTTCTTAATCAGCATATAAATACCCCGGCCCCCCTCCCAATAAACCATTCCATTACTATATAGCGGTTATATTGTCACACCAAATTGTTAATAATAAACAATTCCATGATTATATAACAATTATATTGTCACACCAAATTGTTAATAATAAACCTTTTACATATAAAAATGTAAAACAAAATTAACCAAAAATCTCTTTGTGTTAGTCTACACGTACTTCTGGTACTAATAAACTGCAAAATTAATCAATATAATCTCTTTATGTCTCTCTAGTCTCTGGTCTATACGTACTACTGGTACTAGTAAACTGCAAAATTAACCAATAATCTCTTTATGTCTATATAGTCTATATGCACTACATGGTACTACTGGTACTATAGTAAACTGCAAAATTAACTAATAATCTCTTTATGTCTATATAGTCTATATGCACTACATGGTACTACTGGTACTATAGTAAACTGAAAAAAGTGAATTTTAACATTTTCCAGTAAACAAACAATCTTGAATAAGTTTTTTCATGTGTATAAATTAAACTTTCAACTGTTATAAGTTTATTAGTTTTAGTTTGCATAATTCTATTCAAGGTTTCAAGTGTTATCAGGTTCTGAAAAGTTTAGAGAAATGAGATTAAAGCTTTTGAAGATCCTTTCAAAGTTTTGTTTTGCATTGGCAGAAAAAAAGGTATTTTCTGAGAGTGAGTTATTTGGACAACCCCCCCCCCCTCCTAAAATTTGTGTGCAACCTCGCAAAAATACCTAGATAAAAATCAGTCTTATTCGCAGCGCTCGGCCCCTATACTGTCCTAGCCACAGCGCTAAACCTGAAGATTGTTTGTAACCTAATCTAACCTTTAAATAATAGATTAAGTCTTGGGAGGTTGCATACAAATTTGAGAAGGGGGGGAGGGCTGTCTCTGATGTATCCAAAAAAATTAGCAAAATCAAAAATTAGATATTATTTTTGTTACGATATTAATTTCCCATTTTTATTTGAACTCCCTGTACCTTAAACTCCTCTATACTTCTTGTGTTAAATATGATACTGTCAAAATTGCTTATATTGGCCAACAAAGACCTAAGAATATAAATTAGATAAAATTCATAAAAATTTGAATTTCAAGAATCTTCACAATTAACCCTATCCCCGCTGGGGTACTTGAAAACCAGGATACGCTGGGGGGGGGTCAATTTGACCCCCCCCTCTAAATCCCATATTTTATGTCCAAATATGAAAAATGATACATCATTAGAAAGCTCTACTTTTAGAATCTGCAAACAAATTTGCAAATTTGCGAAAATTGAGTTTTTTATCGCAAAATCCAGTTTTATAGTAAAAATGTTTGCAAAAAAAAATTTGTCCAAAAAATGACAAATTAAACCTTTTTGAAAAGCCCTTGACCATGTCATTTCAAATATGCAAAAATTTTTGCAAAATTTTAAATAACCTGATTTTTAATCAAGAAAAACTAAAAATGTGCAAATTTCCTTTGACAGGTTTTTTGCAAAAAATTAGCAATTTTTTTTCGCAAAACTTGTGCAATCCGTTTCCTTATGTCATAGGCTTTCCAAAAAGCTAAATTTTATCAAAATCTGACAAGTGAAAGTGGGTCAAAACAAAGATTTAGTTTGCTACAGGCATAAGCAGTCATTCAGGCAGTGTGCCTGAGGACTCAGGCAGTTAGTATTAAAGCCCGGTTTTAGGCCTAAAGGGAGGGCTTTGGGTATGTAAGAAAAGTCAGAAAATTTCAACAGCCTCAGACCAATACTTTTTTAGTTATGTAGAAAAAACTACAGGGGGGGGTCAAATTGCCCCCCCCCCCCAGCGGGAATAGGGTTAATGAGACTCATAGTGACAACCTGAAATGAAATTATAAATAAAATTGATTGATTGAATGTAAAGAAACAGAACCCAGCGCTAATTTTCTAATCCTGTATCTCTGCAACATACGTTAAGTTTTAGATATCAAAGGTTTACAATTTGAGGTTGCAAAGATATAGATTTAGAAAATTTAAGTTTGTGCGAATACTCAATCGTTGGTTAATATAATTTTTTAGACAATTTAATTTGATTAATTTAAACATTTTATCGTGTTATGCAATTAAAACATTTTTAATTTCCTCATTTTTCTTCTATGTCCAAACAATGCAGTACAATGTTTAAAGTTATATATTTAAAATCTATGAGAAATATAAAATATTCAAATCGTCGGACAAATGTTTCAGGGGGAACATGTATGGGGTTTTACTATGTTAAAGCCGCTTCACGCCCCTCTAATACTAATAATTTTAACATTTCCATGTTGCTTTTAAAGCCCCTATTTAGTTTTGTCATGGAGAAATTAAAATTTCGCAGATTTATCAGTTAAAATAAAGATTTATAAAATTTTAGACAAATTTTAAACTATTTTTCTCAACTTTGACAATTCACATTGGGTCGAGAGAGTTGCTACAAAAAAATGGGCCAGATCGGTTCAGCTGTTTTGACGTTTATAACAGACATGGCAGGGAAAATGTTGTTGAACAAAAATCATTAATCCTAGCTTTTGAAAGTCGTCTTTACCAAGGATTGTCTCCGGCCGGAGTCTTAACCCACCCACCAAACCAAACCTTCTCTTTTAGTCGATTCGCAAACTAAAACTAAAAATCCACGTTGAAACATCCTTTTTTTTAACCCAGCAATTATTTTCAGAAGACAATCATGTTTTAGTCACCAACCTATCACTCCTCTTGTTGTGTGTTTAAGACTCAATAGTAGGTTTATTTCTCTTTAGATGGAAAATTATGATCTCATTAACAAAACAATATTATGAATAATGTAGCAGCTAAGCAAAATGTTGATTTTGCGAACTTGGAATATTTATCTTGATTCTATATTTGTACAGAGTTTGTTGAGAAATCTATTTTTAACCTGATGCTAAAGTAAAGGGGCGCCCAGGGACGCTGGGGTTTCCGGTACATTCACCTTGGAATTTTGGCTGGGATTTGGGATTCCCACTCCCAGGACAAAGGGAGCAGGTCAACTGGTACCAAATCCACCGGCAGTTGACGACGAACCTTCATATTAGAGTGATTCTAGGAAAATTGGATTGTGAGTCGGAACTCAAGCTGAAACTACCATTCTTGGCCGTATAGTATCGAAAATCGTTTGTTATTTTTTAATGAATAATAAATTATTCATACTGTACATCGTTTAATACTTGGGTTGAATGAGAAAATATTTCTCCTTTTACCATTTTTTCATATACAACAATAACATTACAATAGTTTATTAATTTATCAGTTTATAAATAAATACCCTGCTCACCCAGCAACTTTAAAACTATGCCATTTCATTATTTGTATTTTCACTTGTCTGTCATTTTTTTAATATATACCTGCACTTCAATAAAATGTTAAACATTATAATTACATCATTTATGTTTTCAGGTTTGAAATAAATATTTTTTGCAACTATCGCTGAGTATCCTTGATTCATCAAGAAGAGAGAGATCAGTCACCTTTGTTAAATACTAACAAGAATAGTCAAGTCCTTAGCATATGTCAACAAATGATGTATTCATCAAAGAAGTTGATAATGATTGATTGAACATCAATAATTGAGTGTAAGACAGGTGTAAATACAAACTCACATACACTTAGTCAGGCAAAACACTATATTTTTGTTTGAATTTTAACTTTAATAATTTATTTTTTTATGGATAAGGGTTGTGGGCACAAGCTCACGCATACAAATAATACGAAATATCAATAAATCTATTTCAAGTTTGTCATCAAAGTCTTTCTATTATTTTGTTTTGCTCAAGATCAGTTAAAAGTCATTTACCCCAACGTTTTGTGTTGCGCCATTGTCTTAATAACTTGACCATGGGTATCCCTATAAACCATAGTGAACACTTATTTTACTCGGGCTGATCTTGCTTCCTATTTTTCCTTAGGCTTAACTGTTTGGTTTGGATAATATGATTTTTGTTAATCGCATGAAGCTTTGATTTGCCAATGACTTGTAGAAAGCTGGATTTTCAAACATAATTGAGTTATGTTCTTTTGTCCTTTTCTCAGTCAGTCATAAAAAGTAAAAAGAAAGAAATAAGGAATTTTTCCCTTTAAGAATTGATTTTGTTTTCTTTTGTCTTTTCTCTTCCATCTATCCTTTCCTTTTTTTTTGTTCTCTGTGTTCACTGGCTCTGTAAAAATTCTCTCTCAAATTCTCCTACTTAACTTTTCTTTTCTGCACTTTAATTGGATCAGCTTGTGCAAATGTCATGTTCATCAGTGCCCATCATTTTTGTTTTAATATTTAATAGTCTCAGAAGAAGACTGGGTGATTTGGGGAAATATCCCATGGGAATATCTCATATGTTTTTATCTGATTAGTAAAACACAGATTGTTTTTCCATTTTTTTCTGTAAAAATTATTTCGTGTTTTAAAAACTCCTCGATTTCTTAATTCATAAAAAGTACATTATGGCACTTCCAGATGTAAAAGAGCTTTTTTTTGGGACACTCTGTATATTTGGCTGTTTGCTTGTTTGTATTAAATACATATAAAAACAGCTGAACCAATCAGGACAATATTTTGTGTTGACTGACATGAGCCCAAGGACAATTTATAAACCCTATTCCCGCTGGGGCTTTAAAAGCAACATGGAAATGTTAAAATTATTAGTATTAGAGGGGCGTGAAGCGGCTTTAACATAGTAAAACCCCATACATGTTCCCCCTGAAACATTTGTCCGACGATTTGAATATTTTATATTTCTCATAGATTTTAAATATATAACTTTAAACATTGTACTGCATTGTTTGGACATAGAAGAAAAATGAGGAAATTAAAAATGTTTTAATTGCATAACACGATAAAATGTTTAAATTAATCAAATTAAATTGTCTAAAAAATTATATTAACCAACGATTGAGTATTCGCACAAACTTAAATTTTCTAAATCTATATCTTTGCAACCTCAAATTGTAAACCTTTGATATCTAAAACTTAACGTATGTTGCAGAGATACAGGATTAGAAAATTAGCGCTGGGTTCTGTTTCTTTACATTCAATCAATCAATTTTATTTATAATTTCATTTCAGGTTGTCACTATGAGTCTCATTAACCCTATTCCCGCTGGGGGGGGGGGGCAATTTGACCCCCCCCCTGTAGTTTTTTCTACATAACTAAAAAAGTATTGGTCTGAGGCTGTTGAAATTTTCTGACTTTTCTTACATACCCAAAGCCCTCCCTTTAGGCCTAAAACCGGGCTTTAATACTAACTGCCTGAGTCCTCAGGCACACTGCCTGAATGACTGCTTTTGCCTGTAGCAAACTAAATCTTTGTTTTGACCCACTTTCACTTGTCAGATTTTGATAAAATTTAGCTTTTTGGAAAGCCTATGACATAAGGAAACGGATTGCACAAGTTTTGCGAAAAAAAAATTGCAAATTTTTTGCAAACAACCTGTCAAAGGAAATTTGCACATTTTTAGTTTTTCTTGATTAAAAATCAGGTTTTTTAAAATTTTGCAAAAATTTTTGCATATTTGAAATGGCATGGTCAAGGGCTTTTCAAAAATGTATAATTTTTCATTTTTTGGACAAATTTTTTTTGGCAAACATTTTTACTATAAAACTGGATTTTGCGATAAAAAATTCAATTTTCGCAAATTTGCAATTTTTTTTGCAGATTCTAAAAGTAGAGCACAAGAGCTTTCTAATGATGTATCATTTGTCATATTTGGACATAAAACATGGGATTTAGAGGGGGGGGGTCAAATTGACCCCCCCCCAGCGTATCCTGGTTTTCAAGTACCCCAGCAGGGATAGGGTTAAAGATATTTTTCCTATAAATATTTGGATTCAGAAACATTTTCTAAATCCACCAACGAATAACGATTACAGAAAGATTCACAAAATTTTACAGTGATGATTTTTATACTGTACACTTTACACGGAAAAATGGGTGCAACTATAGCAATATTTTAGGATTAAAACTATAATAAGAAAGATAGGTACAAAACGCTCTGAAATTCTGGTAAAAATATATGATAATAAAAATTAGAAAACCTGTTATTGGTTACAAAACAATTGTTCACGCAGCAATCATTTTTAATAAATGGTTCTTGTCCATATCCAAATTCAAACCAATCAACAAACCGATAAAACTTTAAAAAGTAAGGTAAGTGAAAACAACAAAGAATTTTTAAATTAAAATTAAAATTTTTTAATTTCTAAAAAAATGTATACAGCGGGACCCAAAAACTGTTCACTATGAAGCAAAAATGTTAGCAATTTTTGTTAATGTATTAGATGTTGTCGTTTAGTTTAAAACCTGAGTCTGAATATTCAGTGAAAAAGAGATGTGTCAATGTGAACACTGCACCATTTCTGTGTTTCATCTTCGTTGAAAATTATTAAATATCAGAACTAGGCTCTAACAGTCGTCATCATATTCCACAATCTACAGTGTTATGGGTCTCTCTGTACTTTAAACAAACATAGAATACTTTATAAAAATAGATATAGATTTAACCTTAGAATAGAAAAGAATATATTTCAAAGGTTTTTTATCTTCTTCACCCAGATTTGAACTTGACTGACAGGTATAATTTCCTAATCATTAGTTAAAACTATTAATTTTCTAATTGTGTTATTTGTGTGTATTTTCTTTTTGAAATGTTATGCTATATCCAATGAATTTAAGGCTGACTTAACTAACGTTTAATAACACGACAGTCAGCAAGTTTGCAATCTGTTTTTTTAAACTTCTCAAATATGGTAATTTTAGACCTGAAGCTGAATAATAAATAAAAGACATGGGATATTCCAGATTTAAAAAAAAAACCTTGTTGTGCTTAAAATTTAGTTTATTGTCATTTTTATTTTTAGATTCCTTTAAATGTGTTTTAAATAAAAACCTGTTGTGAACATTATGTCGAGAATAGTCCAGGAGGATTGGAAGAAAATCAAGCCTAAAGCAGTAAATAGTTTTAGCTTGGGACTTATTCTTTTTACCTTATTGCATCGGTTTGTATTGTGCATAAATATTATTTTTGCAAATGAAGAATATCTTTTCAAAACAACTGAGTTTTTGCAATAAACTCAAATTTTCTAATTCCTATATATTTGTAATCCAGTGTTGTAAACCTTGTATAGTTCAAACTATAAATTCTGTCTAATCAGATAATCTGAAATTTCAAAGATTTGCACCCCCAAAATTTAAAGATATGGATTAGAAAATTTGATTTTTTGACTCAATTCTTTTGCCAGACAATTTGAAAAATATTATTTCAATAATTTATGATTAATTTTCATATTTAAAGTATTAACAATGCTTAAGTTGCATCATTTCTTTAAAGTTTAAAGTATTTTCTATTTCTGGTCATTTTGATAAAGTTAAAAAATGCACCTAATGTTATCATTGTTAAGATGAAAACAACACATTTTAAATGTTTTATCATCTGAAAACATGAATCTAGTTATTATAATTGTAAACATGAATCTAGTTATTATAAATGTAAACATGAATCTAGTTATTATAATTGTAAACATGAATCTAGTCATTATAATTGTAAACATGAATCTAGTTATTATAATTGTAAACATGAATCTAGTTATTATAATTGTAAACATGAATCTAGTTATTATAATTGATGAATGAATTAATGAATCAGGGTTTTAACACAAAATATGTTGATTAATATCTTCTTTCTATATAATCAAGCTATTCACTCATATATATATGTTAGCAATAGCTAGCCAAACGGCTGGACCATATTGACTGACATTTTTTGAGGGAACCCATGTGGTACTTTGGGGGAAATATAGGTTAAAAAAATCGACATTTTTTTCTTCAAAGATTAATATTTTTTCTAAAAATCGAATTATTTTTTTCACATTTCGATTTTTTTTAATCCACTGGCAACGCCGGGCACTTCAGCTAGTTAATATATAATTGTCAGTTTGAAAATGCAACATTAGGATAATACTAAGGCACACTTTGACATCAAATCCTAAAAAGATATCCCAATAAGGGATGGGCATCATTTTTGGATTTTTTTTCAAAACGATCTTTTTCCGTTTTGAGTGTCCATTTTGGGAATCGATTTGCTTTCAAAACAAAACTATTTTTTTGTTTAAACAATTGTTTAACCTTCAGAACATTAGAGTTAAAGAATTTCTGGTCTTCATTAAAGTTTGCATAATTTCACAAAAGAAATATGTTAAGAATAAACATTTTGAATTATCTAAAATCTCTGAAAGACAAATTTATAAATTTCGATGTTTTACAACAATGACCAACTTAATTTGTTAGTAACCAAATAATAAGTTTATTATGTAACCAAATAATAAGTTTATAATGTAACCAAATAATGAGTTTATAATGTAACCAAATAATAAGTTTATAATGTGACCAAATAATAAGTTTATTATGTAAGCAAATAATAAGTATATTATTGAACTAAATAATAAGTTTATTATGTAAGCAAATAATAAGTTTATTATGTAACCAAATAATAAGTATATTATTGAACTAAATAATAATTTTATTATGTAACCAAATAATAAGTTTATTATGTAACCAAATAATAAGTTTATTATGTAACCATATAATAAGTTTATTATGTAAGCAAATAATAAGTTTATAATGTAACCAAATAATAAGTTTAAGGGACATAACGTTGTACCGTCAATTTGCCTCAAACCCTGATTTTTAAAGCATTATATTCTCGCAACCCGATGTCGTAGTCCACAAATATGAAATATGAAAGATATTCTTTTGAAATTACAAAAGGTTTAACCATCAGATTGCCAAGATATAGGTATAAGAAAATTTGAGTTTATTACAAAGATTGAATTCCTCAGACCCTTTCCTTCTATTCAGTTGATCCATTCAAATATAAAAAATGTAAAACATTAGGTTGCGAAAATGTAAGGGTTAGAAAAATAGAGTCATAAGAGCTGGGAACTTTAGAATGCTGGATATCGAGATCAATGCTTGATCTACTCTTTTTCTGAATATCGAGATTAAATAATGCTTGTTCTCCTCTTGTTATTAATCTCCAGATTAATCAACCGATCGGGATTAAGAATATTTCATTCTAAATTTTCAGCTCAGAGCTGAGAACTTTAGAATGGTGGATATCGAGATCAATGCTTGATCCTCTCTTTTTCTTAATCTCGAGACTAACCTAATCTTGTACTTGTATCCTGAAAAGTGTATAAAATTCAACCAATAAGAAGCCGGGAAATTTGAAATTTTGCACGCCATTAAAGATTAATATACAGAAACGGGGAGGAGTCTCTGTTTTTGAAAAACAGGTTTTTGATTTGTCTGTACTTAATCCAAAAAAGAGTGGATCAAGCAAGAAATTTAAAGTTTCCACATTGGATATTCTGATTAAGCAGTTGGGATTAAAGGTTTCCCATTCTAAAGTTCCCAGCTCAGTTTCTATGTTTTCCCAATTGCTTTTGAAATATCCCAAGTTTGCCAACCACTGCAAAACTAGAATATCGAACAACTAAACGGTAGAAAGGCGGCAGCTAAAATACAAAATTATAATATATAGACTTTAGTTCAGTTTTGATTTGAAAGCACAAAATAAAGACCAACGAATCCAATATTCGTAAAGAAGTAACTGGCATAGAAAATATAATATGCTTAGAGGAATTGTTTTGTGTTGGCTGTTTTACTTAAAATGAAATTAGAACTATTAAAACATCTGGTTGTTATGATCATAGTCAATAGAAAAATAATTATAATACTATAGGTATTGAAACTATTTTGTAAGGATATTCAATCTAATTATGGTATTAACGAAATCTAGCAATCTTCAAAAAAACTTCCTGTACGCAAGATTACCTAAGCTTAGCCTATTAACCTACCAAAGTTAAAAAATAATACTTTACTTATTTATTGAATACAATTTGGTGGTTATAACAGAATAGAAAAGCNTGCTTTGCTATCACACACGTGTGGCTGCAGCTTGAACCAGACTTGAGGGGTTGGCATGCAGTTTAGAGACACAAACCGCCTCTTTTGCTTCAACACCCCTTGTATTGCTACCTCGGTTAGCCTCTTCTTCAACCTAGATTTGGGACCGTTAAAAGCTTCAAAACCCAAAACTGACACCAGGTCCCCAACCATTCTCGCCCACGGGTCGTGTGCTGCGGTCGCCGCGTCGAATACATTGGCAAGGATTGGGTCGCGTTTCTTATGTAGAATATCCCACACATATAATGCTACACGTTCCCTTATCCTATCCTTTATTGGTTTGAAACCCGCATCCATGTATCCTGCTACCTTGGAAGTTGATCTCGGTAGTTGTAGTATAAAACGTGCTACTTGGTGTTGGATGCTGTCTAGTTTATCGACTACTCCATCAGTTAACAACAAGACCTCCACAGCATATAGAATTGCTGGGATTGCACATCTTTCCCATAGTGTATGTGCTACCAGCGCACGGTCAAGTCCAGCTCTTGTAACGCCCATGATAGTGTTTGCATAATTTTGTGCAATCTTTAGCATATAGATATATACATACTATCCCAGCTTAGAGATGTTCAAAAGGAAAAAGCTGGAGTTGAAGATTGAATGAAAACACTCTGGATTTAAGCATTAGAGTACTTATGGAGAAGCTTACTTAAAATTATATAAAAAATGTAATTCCAAATTTTGTTTTTGAATCAAATAAAATTATCTCTGTAGTAAATCTAGATGCTATAACTTCAATGATAACTCTACTCAAAGTCTAAAGAGAGCATATCTAACTCTATCTCTTGCCAAAACTCAAGGCTCTCTACTCTTAGCCAATACTCAAGGCTCTGGATACGTCCGTATTAATCAAAGAATTCTATTGAACTACTTTATTTATAAACAGGTAAAAATGAAACTGACCGGGCTAGCCCGGCTGGGTCAATATACAAATAATTAAGATAACGATATTACTAGCATGAATAACAAAGATAGAATTGCACGTCATTACAGAATATACTTCATCTCTTTTATCACTGGTCACAAAGGTCTAAAACAATTGAATTCTGCCGTAGAGAGAGGGTTACTTAACATTTAGAATACAGTCCCTTTAAATCCTAGCTTAGGGACGTTTTTAAAGAGGAAAAGAAAATGACTTATATACCTTGCAGAGGTACGCAGCTTGAGAGAGTTCTTCCTCCAAATGTTCCTGGAGCTTTCTAGCAGGTGTACAATGGTGTTGCATACTATTTTATCAAATCTATTCAGGCTCACTATCATTGAAATCTATTCAGGCTCATTGTTTTCTTGTAGAATTGGATTTACACAGGTGCACAAAAATTTAAATATTTTTGTTGCTAGAATATGGACGAAGCATACGCACATACTCTCCATACTTAAATAAAAGAACAATCTTGTATTTATGGTTTCCAGGTTTTGGGGATGCTCTTTTCACAAAATAGATTGAGGATCTGATCCAACCTGGTGAACATGTTAGTTTCAGGTTCCCTGAGTGTTAGATGTTAGTGTTAATCTTTGGATTACAATTGGTTTGGATCTCTGTGTGGTCATGTTGACAGAAAGAAGCAATGAAGTCAGGGATCATCAATACTCATATTATGGGAGTTTCCAGTTGAAGGTATTGAGCGCTGAATAGAATTTAGGTCTTTTGTAGAGAATCTTCTAGTCATTGTGTCCTATCTTCTAGTTAGTCCTAGGTGGAGAAAGAGGTGTCTAAGTCTGATTTTCAGGACTGAAATAATTTAGCATAAGTTGAGGTTTGGGGTTCAAGACGGTTCTGTTGAGACTGACCAGTTTTTATTCTTATGTCATAATCAATAGAGGCTTTTATCATCACAAGAAATTGGAAGAATCACTAATTATTTTTTAGTTCTAGTATGATTGCAGTTGCTAGTTTAATAGTCATAATAGTTGATTGAAGGTATGTTTTCAAAATCGATTTCACTTACAGAGATTATTGAACATAAAAAATTAATAAATGACAGGAAAGATGTTAATCATTTTTTTACATTTGAATAATACAATGAATCACAGGGATACAAAAATTTTTTTCGAATATAACAAGTTTTTTTGTTTGTTTTTTGTTGAAAAAGAGAAAACTAATAGAGGGGGGGGGGAACAGAGGAACAGAGGAGAAAACAAAGCTTTATAATTATTGTAGTGTGGAATTGATTGGTCTTTACTGTAAAAGTTGAAAATTTTTTTTAAATTAATGTTTAATTAGATTAGAAAGTGGAGTTAGTTTAGAAGAAATGAATAAAGTGTCATTGAGAATTAAGAGTGGTAAAACCTTAAATTGCTGATATGAAATTTAAGCAAGCTAGGGTAGAGTTGTTTAAAGTCATCTTTCATTTAGAGAAGAGAATAGTGTTTGAAATTTTCCAAACAAGGCTGCCACGAATCAATGTATGGCTTAAATTTCAAGTTATTAAAAGGAACAATGTGATGTTTCTTACGGAAACATCACAATATTGCACGGAAAGTGGAAAATAAGATGCGGTAAGATAAGATGTCATATTCCATTTAATTTGTAGTATATTGTTATATTTTGCAGAATGCGACAATTATTATGCAAAAACATTCATGATTTTTTAAAAAGAGTTTTTGAATTTTAATTGTTTTTTTATATTTCTTTTTTTTTTAATTAAGATGGAAATGTTTTTTTTTTAATTATGTGCAGAGTTAGAAATATTATCAAGTGTAGAATCATGTAGAATTTATAAAGAATTGTTTTATTATATTTTAAAATCGGAAAAGTTTGACAGTATAGTGTAGGCTTAAAGCAGGAACGATAAATGAATGCATGACAAATTTTGAGAACATTTTCTTGAAATATTAATAATCGTTGAAAGATGAAGCCATTTTCATATTAGTTAATAAAATGTTTTAAGTAAATGCTAAAAGGAGAGTTCTGGTAAATTCTGAAATCGATTATACAAATCATTTGTATACCGTGGTATTTAAAATAAAGTGAAATATGGGAATAAAATGATTGAAGCCAGAGCTTATAATTAAAATTAATACATAATATGCATAGCAGGACAAATTTACAAGCAAGAGCATTGAAGATTGAAGTGGTCGGATTGGGTACCACATACCAAACCTTAAATAAAGGGTTGGAGATAGAATGAATAAGACAAAAAGAAAAAGAGGAAAATACCTGTTCTCGACAGAATGTTGATAGAGAAGGCTGAGGAAATCGCGATAGTGATGCGGCTTGCAAGTTATATGAAGAAACTCCTAGACGCAGCGCTTAGATGGCAGAGGAAAAGGTGGACTCCTAAAGATTAAAGGATTAGGCGGGAATATGTTATAGTGTGATTGAAAATTAATCAAGATACAAAACAAAAGTAATATTCCTATTTTCTTTTAAGGACTTGTTATGTTTTAATCTTCAGAAGCAAAATATTTAATTTTAGCCATTAAAGTATATGCGCGATTAAAAGTAACTAGGGGAAGATGACAGTTGAGATAAAATTAAAGCGATTGAATTGACATAAAAGTTAAATGTAGCCGCAGCAGAGTTGAAATGTACATAATGATAAAGGTCGAAATGTATGCTACAAGTTTATTACAAATATGCAGTATACATGAACAATGTACATCAAAAGGTATATAGTAACAATTGTAAAACTGTAAAAATTTACTTGTTTATGAACATTTGAAATTCTTTTTAGCTATTTCTTTGTTAGTTCTAAAGTTAAAGTAAAAATCTTGAAAACTAAATAAATCCTAGTGGTTGTGGTTTATTGAGCTAAATCTATTTCTGATGTGGGGTCTAAAAGATAAAGGTCTAGGGCTACAGGTTTAGTTACGCAAATAGTTAGCAAATAGAAAACAGGGGAAATATACTTTTTTTTTCTTAGCTAACAGTTTTATTTTGCAATTTGAATAAAAGTGAACAGGAATGTGTAAGGGAGGGGGACAATTGTCACGTCAAACCCTAGCAAACTGCACGAAGGACTAAATGCTTCTTATCATCCTTTCTCCAATTAAAGAGGTATTAAGAGAATTAAAATTGTTTCTAATTGCTCATATGTAACGAAATAACTTTGTTTTTCTTCAACTTGTGCGCGCGTAAAATTTAGACTAAAGGAAAACAAAATCACAAAGTCATATAGAAATGTCAATTGAATTTTACCGTCTCTTTCTGTTTGGTTTGAATTGGTGTCGGGGGGGGGGGGGGGGGGGGGGGGGAGGGGAGGGGGGGGGGAAAGAAGAAAAAAACAAAAAGGCTTGGTTTTCAGTTCTAGAACTTAAAGACATTTAATGCACAAACACTATTCAATTGTATAAGTAATCCAACTGCATAAAGAGGGGTTAATGTAGGAATTTACGATAGTTGGTAGATTTTATGCATTTTTGTTAAAAGTAACCTTTTTTATATCAGTGTCCAAATCTGAGTCTGAATCAAAGGCTTCATTGAGTCTAGCCGATCTGGTTTATATAGAAATAGGAGGCATCTTAGGTTTATTCTTTTTAGGCTTGGTTGAAACTGTTGTTGGTGAAGAGATATCTGTTGGTTCTAATTTATCTTCAGGTTTAGATTTCTGAGATGGTTTCAGCTCTGCATCACCTAAATTAAGAGTATTATCATTATCTGTGTTATCATTTTCTGGGTTAGGCTCTGATACAGGATTCAAATCCGATGGATACATGGCATTTTCTTTATGTAAATCTTCAATCTGATGTTCAGCTAGTAGTTCATAATCTAAGATATTTCCATTAGGGTGATCTAAAGTGCCTAGTTCTCTTAACTTTTCGGAATGTAATCTATCTAATTTATCAAAGGTATGAACTAAAATATCTCTAACTTCCAAAGGGAGATCAGAAAATTTGGAACTTAAAGGCGAGTATTTCTTAACCATATTCATATTATAGATGGACTGAAATCCATCTGCTAATGTTTGTAATAGTAATGTGGTATGTTTGATCTCTAAAACTACATAAGGGTCACTGCTATAATAACTTCTTAAAGGGCGTGCAGCTCCTAAAGTGATTTTTGTGTCTTTCAAGAAACTATAATCTCCTTTTGGAAAATTGTGAGCAACCTTATTTTTATCAAATTTTTCTTGAGTTGCAATTTTGTATTCATAAAGTGATTCTCTAACTAATTTTAAAATTATTTCTTTCTCTTTAAACTTCTGTTCTACGTACGATTTGTGGTTTTCTAGGAGTGGATAAAGTTTTGAAGGGAGAGGCTTCGAGAGGTCAGAGTGATTATGAACTGAGTTAAATCCATGGAGCATTGTTAACGGAGAGTAATTAGTTTTAATGCATACTGTAGAATTGAATTGTTTTAACAACTAAAGGCAAGATAGTATTCCAATTATATGTATCAAATGTGGTAAGAGTTTTCTTTAATAATTTTTTAATGATTCCAACAGATCGCTCAGCAATCCCGTTAGAAGTGGGGGAAAGAGAAGCGATTTGAATCTTTTTAATGCCTAGAATTTGTAAAGTTGCTAGAAAGTGTTTTTCACTAAAACACGGGGCATTGTCACTTATAAAATATTGAACAGAAAAGTATTGGAAAATATCATATAAAAGATGAAATAATATCTTATCAGAAGTTTTAGATTTTAGCGGATATACACGAATAAAAACCAGATAAACCACAAACAATGATTAAAAGATGTTGAAAACCCCCACTGGGGTTAAGGTTTTCAGCTAAATTTGCAAATATCGTGGTAAAAACATTTTGTGGTAAAGGGTACATTCCAGATTTATGTTTTCTGTTAATCATATTATTGAGTGCACAAGGGTGGCACCGAGCGGCAAGATTTTTAATTTTTTCTAATTTTTGTGGAAAATAGTAAGTAAACATTAGAGCAGACATTTTGGCTAGACCAGCATGAGCGTAAGCTAAATGATAATGAGCGATCATCAAGCCTTCTAAAGATTTAGGGACAACAATATGTTGTACACCTTGATCAAAGCAGTACAATAAACCATCCTGATATTTATAATGTTTGCTTTCAAAAGTTGTGGATTGATTATCAGATTTAAGGCAGTAAGTAATTATTTGATTAAATTGAAGTTTTTGTTGTAATGCAATATTTGCAAAAGAAATTCGTTTTTTTAAAGCGTTAATAGGTTCAAGGAGTTTGGTCATATCTTGAACAGTTTTATTAAGGGAGAGTACGACCTGATTTGTGGGTTCAGTTGAGACTACTTTTAGTAAACGTAAATTTTTGTTAACAAAATCTTTCCACTCTGGGAGAGAAAAGGTTTTAGAAAAATCTAAATGTTCATCTAAATCAGGAACAGAGTAATTTTTAAAAGGAATGCGTTTAATATCAGAAGTCTTAATTGAAAAATCACGTGATAAATAGTCTGCGATATTTATTTTTGTGTTAACAAAGCGAAGTTTTAAATTAGGATAATCACTGTTGTTAACCATTAACTTTAAGACCTCCATGTAATGTCGTCTTCAACTTAAAATTCTCAGAGACACCAAACCAAATAATTTCAACCCCCATTCTCTATGTTCTCCTTGGGACGGAGCCTAAATCACTTTCGTTTATTGTGAAATCATTAAAGTTAAACCAGAATATTTTCATATGAAGAATTAGTGTATTTCGTTAAATATTCAATTGTAATTTATTTCAGAAGTTTTAAAAACGTATTTCAATACTGATCAACAATAAGTTACCCCTTTATCATCCGCAAATAAATCGTAAGATTTTTTCTATTATTAATATTTATTATAACATTGCACAAGTAACCATGACCTATAATTTATGTTATTTTGTTAGGAAATAAAGCTTTTGTTATCGATTTTCTTGAGACGGGGGTTACTCTGTTGTGTGTATTTGCGGCCAACTGGGAAAGAATTGTCCGGGGAAAATAAATATCTCCCACCAGAATCCTGACGGGCCTATTGTTCAAATTTGTCTGGTGAGTTACTGTTATCTGTCAACAACTGTATAGTTTATCACTCCATCTTGCAATTTTAGTAGAGGATTTTTGAAGAGGGTTTGCAAATAAAAGAAATAAACTTTTAGAATCAGTAATAGCTAAAAGTTCACTATTACCAATTAATTTGTCTAAACCATTCAATGCTAATAGAAGAGCCATCAATTCTAATTCCAATATGGGTTTATTTAGATAATCATTGGGGATAATTTTGGACCAAAAATGAACAATTTGAAATTTTTCCAATTGTTTAAGATCAAAATCAGAGTTTTTGTCTATAAAATAAGGACGAAAAATTAACATATCCGATTTACTGTAAAGGCCTAAAATGAACGGGGGCTTTTCAACATGTGGGTTGAATTTGAGAATTGGGTTTTTAGAGTGAATTTCCAGAGAAGAAATGACGATAATAGTTCGATAAAGAGACAGGGCGAGGGCTGTAAGCAATTCTAAATTATTGTCTAAAGGGCCTTGATTATGAAGAAAATTATTAGTAAAAAGTTTATAATCATTTGAATTATTATGAAATTGGTTTTGTAGGATTTTTTGTTTAATAATAAGACTGTCTATAGCACGTTGAATTCTTCCTGAGCCAAATAGTAAACTTTATGAAATTTAGGGAGGGTTTCATTAGGTTTTAAACATATATGATAGAAACCAAGGCTATCAGACAGGGAACCAATATCATAGGCGTGCAAACTAACAACAGAAGAATATTTATCAATAAAAATATCTTTAATAAAGGGTTGATAAGCCTTTTCAAAGGTTTCTAATTTAATGATATCATGGATAGTATTTTCAAGATTAGGTTGGCCATAGCCTTGAGGTTCTTTAATGTTATCTGGGATATCATCAAATACACCATAAGAATCGTCTGGAGATGATGAGTTTATTAAATTAAAATGGATATTTTGTAATTTATCTTCAATTTTTTTTATTTTTGACAGAGTCCAGGGTAACTTGGTCAGTTTGCAATTTTTCTAATGTGTGATCAGATTGAATTATTTTCTGATCAGGGTTTGTATTATATGAAGAATTAAAATTAGATTCATAAGGTGTCAAAATTAAAAATGATGTTAAAGGTAAAACAGGTTGACTGGTTTCAGGTAAAGATTCTAATAATTTAATTTGTTTAAGAGGAAGATTAGGTGAATGATTCTTCATGGATTACAGTATGTGAGCCAGTGGAAGTAGATATATCAGTAAGGTTAGAAACGTAATTGGAATCGTCTTAAGCTTCCACTTTTCCCTTAATTTTTCCAATGAATTTTTCATTTCTAAGATTAATAACTTGAGCTGCTAAAGGTTGCTCAGGTAAAGCAAACGCGGAACAACGAGTGGGAAAAATATGGATACCAGCTAGATTAGACTCCGAAATTAAAAACATTTGTCCCTTTATAATATTCGAGGTTTTGTGAGGTTGGAAAGTGACAATTTGAGATTGATTAGGTTCTAAATTGATTTTGGCAAAAGAAAGGTTGATTTAAAGAAAGGTTGATTAATAGTAACTGTGGGTTTTCCATGTTTATGAAAAGCAGGAAACTTAAGTTCCATTCCAAGTATTT
The DNA here is from genome assembly GCF_000591075.1 of Eurytemora carolleeae. Classification (NCBI taxonomy): domain Eukaryota; kingdom Metazoa; phylum Arthropoda; class Copepoda; order Calanoida; family Temoridae; genus Eurytemora; species Eurytemora carolleeae. Next base: position 21,249 of record NW_019402104.1, read on the forward strand.
GCATCAAATCTTGACCAAGTAATAAAGGAAAAGCGGATTGGTGGGAAAATACACTAAATTCTAGGAAAATAGGCGTAGTTTGAGATAAAGAAAATTTACATGGAATAACAATATTATAATCTAATTTGATAGAATGGTTGCTAAAAGATTCTACAGAAATGAGGCAACAGTTTTTTGTATATATCAATTTCATCTTTAGTGAATATTTGTTTTAATAGATTTTTACTTATTAAGCTAATATCAGAGCCAGAATCGAGCATAAAGAATAAAGGTACATTATTAAATTTAGACAAAGATATGAAAAATTTACAAAATACTTTCTTTCCTAGAATTTTGTTTTCAGAAAGTTCATTGCAATCTACTATGCAAAGATCGAATCTCGGAGGCAATTGCACGTAAAATGGATAAAGCATTAACAGATATAGAATATGAGGACTCTGGAAAAGTTTGAGATAAATCTGATTCTTTTAAATTATCTTTAAAGTTTAATTGGTTCTGATTATTTTTTAAAAACTTTTTAAGCGATTCTATACTTTGGTGTCTGCTGCTCGATCTCGAGTTGGACTTAAACATTTTTAATTATGGAGTCTTACTTTACTTGTTAATTTCTAACTTGTAGGGTTTGAGTGTGGAGTAGAGAATAAAATTTAAAATAATTCCTTAAAATCAGTCTGATTAAGGAATGGAAATGACGTTAATATGATTTCAACCAGATTTGTAGAACACCAAATTGCGTAAAAAGTGAACAAAACAAATGCCAAGATTACAAAACCTAACAGTCTTACGCACATAAACTTTAGTAGAAAGTCTTTCAAAAGCTAGAACTCGTTTTTTATTAGAAAGAAAATAAAACAACGCGGGCGGCAAGGGTACAGAAAAACAGATTTTTTGAAATTCTAAGTGAATAAAATTACAAAGAAAAATGTTATAGATGTAAGATGCACCAAATATAAAGGTATTGAAACTATTTTGTGAGGATATTCAATCTAATTATGGTATTAACGAAATCTAGCAATCTTCAAAAAAACTTCCTGTACACAAGATTACCTAAGCTTAGACTATTAACCTACCAAAGTTAAAAAATAATACTTTACTTATTTATTGAATACAATTTGGTGGTTATAACAGAATAGAAAAGCTTAAAAGTACTTAATACACTAAAACTAAATAGATACCTTTCATGAACATAATAATACAACAATAAAAAGGCCAAGAATTCAAAAGGGGGGGGCAAGAAGGGGGAAAAACTAAAGATATAAAATAAAATAACTGTTTACCCTTGAATTTGAATGAGCTATCATTAATTTTCCGGCTGAAAATTGGGTCACACACTGATCTGGCGTTCGGACTAAAAACCATTTCACACACTGCCTTGGCGGTGGTTGAAGGGGCCTTTATATAGGGTTTAAAAGGGGGGGAAAGGGTATCTGCGCTGAGGACAAAAAGGGAGGGGAGGCCTAGTTCGTAGGGACAATTAATTTGCCAAAAACTGCCACGGATATAATTTTTTTTTGAGGACTAAATTCCAAGGAAAGTAACATTTAAGGTAAAGAGTAAATTTGAATTTGTTTTATTTTTGATTAAAAGGAGCAAAAGTAGTTTTGATCGGGAAAATAAAAGGGTTGTTTTGGGTATAAGTGGTAGAAGGTATCCATTTTGAATATTCATAAAAGTAATTGGTGCGATGAATTTTACGGATTGCGCAACCGTAACTTTTTGAACAAAAAGTCCATTTAGATAAATCGTTAAAATTATTGTTGTGATGAAATTGACGGATTGCGCAACCGTAGCTTATTAAACAAAACGTATAATGTTTACAATGAAGGAATTGATCATCCTTAATCAGTATTAATTTGTTACAGTGAGACAGAGGAAAAGTACACGTTTCATGTAAAATATTTTTAAATAGATAATCATGAGTTAAGCGACCAGCTAATATGTGGCCTAAAAAGAGATTAATTCCACATTTGTGGACAAAGGTTTCCAAAAATAGCAGGAGCAACACGGATTTGGAAAAGAATTGATCAAGAAAATGCTGAGAAGGGAGAGCATTAAAATAATTATTTGGAATGTAGCTTAAGCGAGGGGGAAAATTAAATAATACGTGATTTTGTTGGGATTTTGGGTCACCCTTAAAATTGTGTTTTTCGCAACAAATATATTCAATAAGAATAGGTATTTTCAGAGTTTTAGGAATGTTTAAGCTGAAAATAAAAGCAATTGGGCTAAGAGGATCTTTCCAGGTATCAATGTTGTAATGAATTGCTGAGTTTGCCCATAATACTAACGAAAGAGGTTTAACTTTGTTTTGCATAAGGCGAAAATCATTTATACAAGCAATTGGGGAGGGTGGTTTAGTCCTAGAATTGGAACACAGATTGGGGTTGGTATTCATTATGATACACTAAATAAAACTTATGATTCAAATAAACTTAAAATTAAAACACAAAAAGGTATGTACAGGACACTATTTGTAGACTTCGGAGTAAATATAGAACTGGAACTCTACGCAGAATCCTGAAATAAAAAAATTATTATTTTTTTACCTTTTTAAAAGAATTAGCTTTGGATTTGTGTATAGATGCGACGTATTTTGTGTTTTTGTGTTTTTTTGGTTTTCTAGAATTTGATAATTTAATACTTAGACCAACAATTAAAGATATAGAAATGGAGAGTACGCCAGCGAGAGATAAATATATTTGATAACTGGGGTTAAGAAGAGGGTATAAAAAGTAATAAATAGTTTGAAGGTCGTCAGAGGTCAAATAACTAAGAATAATTTGGTTGTCAGTTGCAGTAGGGCCAAAAAAATACGTAGTTTTATTAAAGTCAACCTGAGTAGTGAATTCCGATTTTAACAGAAAAGGAGAGTGAATTTCATCTAAGGAAAGTGAATAATTCAAAACAGGTGAATGAGTGTCAGGATATAATAGAGTGAGTTTAGCCTGAGAGGGGATAAATACACCGTGTAAAGTAAGGAACGGAATAATCTGTGTTGATTGTAGGATAGGGCAAGTTAATAAAATATTAGAAATGTGTCTTTGTTTTATTGCATCAATACAAGGGGTTTGTACTATTGATAACTGACAGTTTTTAATTTCATAAAATTCAGAACAAGTCTGATGATAAAAAGTAGAATTATCATTGGTTGGACTATATAAATGATTTAGATCTAGAATTATTCCCGCTATCGGGATGGGTTTGAGAACTTTAAAAGTGTCAAAATCGTGATTTTGAGTCATTTTAATAGTAACCAAAACTCCCTTATCGTAATATTGCACTTTTTCTACGTGGAAAGTTTCTTTTCCATAAGTTCTAACACATTTATTTAGATTCAAGCTTAAGGTGGTTTCTGTGGGAATGTCAAAATTTTGAAATACAGAAATAGCTGAATACTGTTTATCAAATAACGCTAGAAATTCATGAACGCTCCCTTTAATAGCAAGAAGTGAATTAGCTAATAGTTGAAAGTTTTCCCCTTCAGGATTAAGCTTATCTTGAGCCGTAAAGGAAAATGATGAAGGAAATTTGTTTACAATGACTTTCAATTAGATCGTTAAAAATGGATTGAGATAAAAGTTGACGGGTGAAAGTGCAAGGGTTAGGAAGGTGTTTAATATCTTGTTGTCCTAAAATTTGTTTGGTTATAGCATTAATTTCTCGTATGAGACGTTTTAGGTTTGTGAGATCTTTTAGTACATTGTTTAATACTTCCGGAACAGCATTGGGTTCGGATGTAAGAAAGTCACGAATTGTTTTAAATATGTCAAAAATCAGTTGAGTTTCTTCTGTAGTAAGAGTAAAAATTTTAAAATCTAAATAAATCCTAGTAGTTGTGGTTTGTTTAGCTAAATCAATTTCCGAGGTAGGAACTAAAAGATCAAGGTCGAGGGCTACAATTCTCGTTATGTAGATACAGAGAAAATAGGCGATAGTAGGGGCATACATAATAATTTTTTTTATTCCCCTAGGTAAAGTTATTTTACGAAATTAAATATATCATTGGTATAAGGGGGGAAGGGGGGGGGGGAAAAGAAAAGGAAGGAAAATAAAAACATTATGAATGGAACTTGGTTAGATTTCACATAATATAACATGAAACTAATTTACCTTATGGTGAGAAAATCTCGAAAGTTTGAGCTCTAGCCCTGCAGTATAGTTGTAGAACTTGGAGAGCTTGAGTTCTAGTATAGCTGGAGAGAGATTGTTCTCGTGTAAAGGTTGGGTGAGGTTTTCCCAGGATATTAGAATACCAATCTGGTCCGAGTCCAACTACTCCAGTAGCTGGGATGAACAGGATCTTGGTGAATCTGGCCACTAAAGCCGCGGCTATGTTCACCTGGTACCACAGGTGGATGAGGTCAGATTCGTTGATTTGGAAATTAGAGGATACTGGAGGTTGACCGAGGACCACAAATTCGGGATATTTTCCTCTCGTTTGGTAAACTTCTTGTGATACTCTTGTCAGTCCGCAAAAGAAACCTAGGAGTATATTTTTTAAACTATGTCTTAGAAGTTTGGTCCAAGTTTCGGGTGAATGACACATCAAAAAACTGTAGAGGTTCAATTCAATACAAATTGGGATATCTAAAGGTGCTTTGAGAGCCATCTCCTTTATATGTTGGATATAGTTTTTGTCAGCAGGAAGATGGTGAAGAGCCTTTCCTTCAAGGTGAACAATTCCTTGCACAGTATTTTCAAAGTGAGTGTAGAAGTGGGTTGGCCATTTATTCTCTTGGGAGTTGTCTGGAGACAAGTTTAGAATTGGGAAAGGTGAATTGGGAAGAGTTCCAGCATTATTCAGGAGTTGAATTCCTATAACTATGGCTTTGTAGGATTTACTGTCAATCGTTGTTATTTTTCCGGGTTTATGCGTTAGGTAGGACTGTCCTAAGAGATGAGGGCCGGCATAAACATCAGCGCCATAGAGCAGTTCATCAAGCTTAGTAGGTAACTTGGTAGCGTTGTTCCAGAGATCTTTCAGATATAAACCAATGTTAATTTGGCCTAATTCATAGAAGTAGGTTTTAAAATCTTCAAATTTGTCTGCAAGTTTGGTTCCGAATCTCAAAGCTCGAACTAGCTCAGTGACCGCCAAGCTATCAGGTTTGCTCAAATAACGAGCTACAAGCTCCACCAAGTTTGGCATCTGGAATGATTCATTTTCGATTTCTGCTTGAAAGTTAATGAAAAGTTCAGGTTGGTTCATATATCTTGCAAGATGGGTAAAATTGTGGATTTTTAGAGCTTCTCTGACCATGAGTTCAGTTCTGACAGTTGTAATTGTATGAGGCTGTCTTCTTTTGTTCAATTCTTGAATCTGTGGGTTAGTGAAGAGACGCAAAACTTCTTGGGAGAGTTGATAATGAGGCTTGGAGTTCATTAGATGGATTAATAAATCCATGGTTGTAACAAATCCGAGGTCACACATTGGGCATTTTAGAGTGTTGTTGTGATGTTGCAAATGGTGGGATATCAATGTGGTTCGATTAAAGAAACCATGACAGAGATTACAGTAGATCTCAGTTTTCTCTGAGTGGTCTTTAGAGAAGCCACAGTGAACCATCAATGACAAAAAACTAGGGAATACTTCTGTACATTGTAAACAAAGGAGAGGTCCTCGTATTTGTTTGTTGAGTAGATCTTGTACAGAGGGATTTTCTCCAAGTAATGATCCATGTGTCATCAGATGATGGATATGTTGAAGAGGTATTTTGGTTTCATCTCGTAACTGAACCTGGAAATCTTGACAATTCCTGCAGGTAAACAATCCATTCGGGAGAGTAGCGCCTAGAGTAAGAATTGCGAGGGCATGTTTCTTTTGTATATCAAGCATTCCTAGTTTATGTGTGATAGCGAACCCGCCTAACCGTCGATAGCGCTCCAGAGACACATTAGGTGGTTTTTTGAAACAAACTTGACATGCACGATCTGCTATGATAAACACATCTTGATCCGACTCCAGTTCTTCATCAGTACCACTGGAGTCATCCTCGAACACAACTGGTTCTTGAACTGGTCCTAGAATGGTTTTTATTCTTTCATCCATCAGATATCCAATTGCTGTGTTATAGGCAGTTGGATGGATTAACGATAATGACGGTTTAAGGATGCCAGTTGTATTGGAAGTCTGGGATGCAGTATTGATACTTTGAATATGACGTATTGGAGTCTCGGACTGGTTGAGGTCAGCTGAGGCTGCAGATGTTTGAGATGGTTTTTGTACTTTACAGGTGGGGTCACTTGTTTCTTCCAGTGATCTTTTTAGCCATATTTTTCGGGTTATTGGTCCAGGAGGTCGCTTGATTGTAAAGGTTGGAGTGATAATATTCTTGGGTGGTTTAACTATGGGTGTGAGAACAGGAGAGTTGGTTTCAAGTTTGGATGGATGCTCTGATAGTTGATTGTTTGTGGATGAAGGAACTTCTTCAGATTCAGGGGGGTCAGTAGATTCTTTTTCCATGATATCAAGTTTAGGTTTGAAGGTTTGAGAAGGTTTCTGTTCTTCACACGATGGATGCAATTGTCTATAAAATTTTGGAGTTAGATGTCAGGAACATATATATATTATACGTCCAACCGAAGCTGGATTGCGGTGTGAAAAAATGTACGAGGTATCTGCACAGACTAATGTATTGTTTGAATAGTCAAGGGTCATGAAGAGGGGTTGGTTAATATGAATATCAGGTTTGGGTACACATTTTACAAAAAACATCTTGTGTAGATAATGATGAAGATTTTTTGGTTCAAATTGCTTATTAATTACTACGTCAACCAACCAATTTTCATCAAATTCAATCAGGAAATCCATACAAGTGTAGGCAATGATAGTTCTAGGAAAAAAGGTTTTAAGAGGGAATCTTTCATAGTCATATTCTGGAATTCTTAAATAGTTTTTGATTCGTGATAAAATATGGGGTACAGAGGGAGCATATAAATAAAGTGCCTTCTTATTGTGAGAGGTTTCGTTATGATAATCACAACAAACAAAATGCGCGTAGATTCTTGTAATTAAACGTTTGGGTAAATTTAATTGTAAAATAAATTGAGTGGTTGATATCACAAAATGTTTAGCCCACAAAGGAATATTTTTGTGAATTTCCATAATGGCAAAAGTTTGCAAGGACATGAGAGAGGGAGTCCTCATAATTTGCGCGCTCAAATCGTTTGTGCAGCAGTTTTTAAAAGAGCCAATTGGGTTGGGGGATAAAATGGTTAAAAGATTTAGGATTTGAGAACATTTGGATGCCATTATAAATCTGTGTTAAAACTAACTTCTTTGGTTTCTGAATCAGATTCTGAATCAGAATTAAGAGTTTCTTTTAATTTAGCAGCTCTTGTTTGCATAGAAATAGGAGGCACCTTAGATTTATTCCTTTTAGGCTTGGTTGGAACTGATGTTGGTGTAGAGATATCTAAATCTGTTGGTTCTAATTTATCTTCAGGATTAGATTTCAGAGATGGGTTTAGCTCAGCATCACCTAGATTAAGAGTATTATTATTATCTATGTTACCATTTTCTGGATTAGGTTCTAATACAGGATTCAAATCAGATGGGTACATGGCATTTTCATTTTGTAAATCTTCACTTTGATGTTCTGCTAAAAGTTCATAATCTAAGATATTTCCATTAGGGTGATCTAAAGTGCCTAATTCTCTTAACTTTTCAAAATGTAATCTGTCTAATTTATCAAAGGTATGAACTAAAATATCTCTAACTTCCAAAGGGAGATCAGAAAATTCGGAACTTAACGGTGAATATTTCTTAACCATATTCATATTATAGATGGACTGGAATCCATCTGCTAATCTTTGTAATAGTAGTGTAGTATGTTTGACCTCTAAAACTACATAAGGGTCACTGCTATAATAACTTCTTAAAGGGCGTGAAGCTCCTAAAGTGATTTTCGTGTCTTTCAAGAAAACATAATCTCCTTTTTGAAAATTGTGAACAACTTTATTTTTATCAAATTTTTCTTGAGTTGCAATTTTGTATTCATAAAGTGATTCTCTAACGAATTTTAAAACTATTTCTTTTTCTTTAAACTTTTGTTCTACGTAAGATTTGTGGTTTTCTAGGAGTGGATAAAGTTTTGAGGGGAGAGGTTTCGTGAGATCGGAGTGGTTATGAACCGAGTTCAAACCGTGGAGCATCGTTAACGGAGAATAATTGGTTTTAATGCACACTGTAGAATTGAACTGTTTAACAACTAACGGCAAGATAGTATTCCAATTATACGTATCAAATGTGGTAAGAGTTTTCTTTAATAGTTTTTTAATGATTCCAACAGATCGCTCAGCGATCGCGTTAGAAGTAGGAGAAAGAGAGGCAATTTGAATCTTTTTAATGCCTAGAATTTGTAAAGTTGCTAGAAAGTGTTTTTCACTAAAACACGGGGCATTGTCACTTATAAAATATTGGACAGAAAAGTATTGGAAAATATCATATAAAAGATGGAATAATATCTTATCAGAAGTTTTAGATTTTAACGGATATACACGAATAAAACCAGATAAACCACAAACAATGATTAAAAGATGTTGAAAACCTCCACTAGGGTTAAGGTTTTCAGCTAAATCTGCAAATATTGTGGTAAAAACGTTTTGTGGTAAAGGGTACATTCCAGATTTATGTTTTCTGTTAGTCATATTATTGAGCGCACAAGGGTGGCACCGAGCGGCAAGATTTTTTATTTTTTCTAATTTTTGCGGAAAATAGTAAGTAAACATTAAAGCAGACATTTTGGCTAGGCCAGCATGTGCGTAGGCTAAATGGTAATGAGCGATCATTAAGCCTTCTAAAGATTTAGGGACAACAATACGTTGTACACCTTGGTCAAAACAGTACAATAAACCATTTTGATATTTATAATGTTTGGTTTCAAAAGTCGTAGATTGATTATCGGATTTAAGGCAGTTATTAATTATTTGATTAAATTGAAGTTTTTGTTGTAATGCAATATTTGCAAAAGAAATTCGTTTTTTTAAAGCGTTAATAGGTTCAAGGAGTTTGGTCATATCTTGAACAGTTTTATTAAGGGAAAGTACGACCTGATTTGTGGGTTCAGTTGAGACTACTTTTAATAAATGTAAATTTTTGTTAACAAAATCTTTCCACTCTGGGAGAGAAAAGGTTTTAGAAGAATCTAAATGGTCATCTAAATCAGGAACAGAGTAATTTTTAAAAGGAATTCGTTTAATATCAGAAGTGTCAATTGAAAAATCACGTGATAAATAGTCTGCGATATTTAGTTTTGTATTAACAAAGCGGAGTTTTAAATTAGGATAATCACTATATAGTTTATCACTCCATCTTGCAATTTTAGTGGATGATTTATGAAGAGGGTTAGCAAATAAAAGAAATAAACTCTTAGAATCAGTAATAGCTAAAAGTTCACTATTACCAATTAATTTGTCTAGACCATTTAATGCTAATAAAAGAGCCATCAATTCTAATTCCAATATGGGTTTAGTTAAATAATCATTGGGGATAATTTTAGACCAAAAATGAACAATTTGAAATTTTTCTAATTGTTTAAGATCAAAATCCGAATTTTTGTCAATATAATAAGGACGAAAAATTAAAATATCTGATTTACTGTAAAGGCCTAAAATGAACGGGGGCTTTTCAACATGTGGGTTGAATTTAAGAATTGGGTTTTTTGAGTGAATTTCCAGAGAAGAAATGACGATAATAGTTCGATAAAGAGACAGGGCGAGGGCCGTAAGCAATTCTAAATTATTGTCTAGAGGTCCTTGATTATGAAGGAAATTATTAGTAAAAAGTTTATAATCATTTAAATTATTATGAAATTGGTTTTGTAGGATTTTTTGTTTAATAATAAGACTGTCTGTAGCACGTTGAATAGTGATTTCTCGCATATGAGAAATAGAGAGAAAAGAACATTGATAAACATATTGAATTGACCTAATAGAAATGAAGAGAGAATCGTGAATAGTCTCTTTAGAATAACCTAGGTATGGGCATTGCAAATACGACAAATCGGGGATGGGACTAAATCGTGTTTTAGATTTAGGGAGAGTAGATTTTGGTATAAAGGTGTCATGAAAATAAATATCACAAGGCTGAAAACATAAACGTTTATCATAAATTAGAGCATGCACAGGATCATTTAAACTTAGATAACTGGGAACCACAAGTTTATCAGGTGAAAGAGTAGACACTTGGCCTAAAACTGCGGAAAAACACGAACCTTTAGATGCACTGGCGTCAGTAAATAGAATTTTTGGTAACTTAGGATCCACAATATTGGAGAAAAGCGGAGTTTTTGTAAGTAACGTTTTCATTTCTTCAAAAGCTGTATGATGCACAGGCTTAGGTTCGTATTTTACATTTGCGCCGGTTAAAGGTAACAGAACTTTTAAGGGTTTCATAAGGACATGAGGTGAAGTTAAGCCAAAGGGACATTTTTTAAAGACATATTTACCCAAGGGGCAAGCAAAGGTAGTAATGCAGACTAAACTATAATAAGCCGAAGATAAATCAAATAAAGTAAATAAAGCTTGATTATGTAAAGTGTGTAAAGTAGGATTAATATCAGGAATTAAAGGGACCGGTGAACTGATAACTTTATTTACAATTCTATAGTCGATAACCATACGATAACTTTGTGATTTATCCTTTTTTCCTACCAGATAACAGGGACTGGCAATTAAGTCATGACCGCGGTCATCAGGGGGAACACGTTCAATAATCTGATATTTTTCTAAAAATTCTAAAATTGATCGCATATGTTCTTTTTCTTCCTGAGCTAAATAGTAAACCTTAAGAAATTTAGGGAGGGTTTCATTAGGTTTTAAACATATATGATAGAAACCAAGGCTATCAGACAGGGAGCCAATATCATAGGCGTGCAAACTAACAACAGAAGAATATTTATCAATAAAAATATCTTTAATAAAGGGTTGATGAGCTTTTTCAAAGGTTTCCAATTTAACTATATCATGGATAGTGTTTTCAAGATTAGGTTGCCCATAGCCCTGAGGTTCCTTAATTGTATCCGGGATATCATCAAATACACCATAAGAGTCATCAGAAGTTGATGGGTTTATTAAATTAAAAGGCATATTTTGTAATTTATCTTCAAATGTTTTATTTTCGACAGAGTTCAAGGTAACTTGCTCAGTTTGCAATTTTTCTAATGTATGATCAGATTGGATTATTTTCTAATCAGGGTTTGTATTATATGAAGGATTAAAATTAGATTCATAAGGTGTCAAAATTAAAAATGATGTCAAAGGTAAAACAGGTTGGTTGGTTTAAGGTAAGGATTCTAATAATTTAATTTGTTTAAGAGGAAGATTAGGTGAATGATTCTCAAAATTTAACACTTCATGGACTACAGTATGTGAACTAGTTGAGGTAGACATATCAGTAAGGTCAGAAATGACATCGGAATCGTCTAAAGTTTCCACTTTTCCCTTAATTTTTCCAACGAAACAAACAAACAAAACACGTTTGATTTCAAATAGAAGAAACCAAATGCTGCTCACTCTGGTTAGTCCGGTGTGAGTAGGCATAATATAGACAATGTTTAAATCACTGAAAATATCCGTTTTATATAAAGGGGCTTTATCCGCAACTTTAAGAGATGCATTTAAAGAGATGCATTCCCCCATTGACCATGGTACACTTCAAACATTGGACTTATCATCGACGACAGAGATCTCAGTGTATCA
>NW_019402104.1:33038-55096 GCF_000591075.1 Eurytemora carolleeae
TTGAAGTGGGTTTGGAGTGGATGAAAGGGGAAATAGAGGTTGCGGAGAATAAATAGTTTCTTCGAACAGTTGATTGTTAAATATCTCAGTTATGTCGTTTATATGCTAAATTGTTTTTTGTTGACATAACAAAATAAGTGATTTCAAAACTACTTCAGTTGCGTCAAAAATGCTTGACAAAGTTTAGGTTTTTGTCATATTTCTGGGAGTTCAATATTGAATATTCAAAGAGCATTGGAAACGATTTTCAATGTTTTGGATCGATTTATGTTCAGTAATCCTAAAGATTTTACTAACGTTTCGAACTGCTGATCCAATTTTAATAGATACTTAATTTTAAGCGTTACAGCTTACATGCCCGACTAGCTGCATCCTTGAGTTCTTTATCAGATAAGCATGAGGATCAAATCAACATTTTTCCGTTTTGAAAATATAAGAGTTCTCTCATAGTCTCTACTGTAAAAATTCGTAAGTTCCGTTTCAAAAAAAAGAAACAAAGGATTTCAAGCCAGACTAAGGATTAAAGGGGTATCGTCGTGAATCCGACATTTGACTCTTCGAATAATGAATTGCTTGAAATTAACAGTCCCTCAAAACCGGAAACTAAATTAAACCGGAAACTAAATTAAACCGGAAACTAAATTAAACCGGAAANCCGGAATCTAAATTACACCGGAAACTAAATGAAACCGGAAACTAAATTAAACCGGAACCTGAATTGAACCGGAAACCAAATTAAACCGGAAACTAATTTAAACCAGAAACTGAATGAAACCGGAATCTAAATAAAACCGGAAACTGAATTAAACCGGAAACTAAATGAAACCGGAAAATAAATGAAACTGGAATCCAAATTAAACTGGAAACTAAATTTAACAAGTTCTGCACTCAATATTTGATTTTTGTATTAATACGTAATAAACGCTGTAATAAATGAGCGCTTTTAGAAATGGGTTTCGTGCAGCGCTATTAGAAATGGGTTTCGTGCCCCGCTGTTAGAAATGGTTTCGTGCAGCGCTATTAGAAATGGTTTTGTGCAGCGCTATTAGAAATGGTTTTGTGCAGCGCTATTAGAAATGGTTTTGTCCAGCGCTATTAGAAATGGTTTTGTGCAGCGCTATTAGAAATGGTTTCGTGCAGCGCTATTAGAAATGGTTTGGTGCAGCGCTGTTAAAAATGGTTTGTGCAGCGCTCTTAGGAATGGTTTCGTGCAGCGCTATTAGAAATGGTTTCGTGCAGCGCTATTAAAAATGGTTTCGTGCAGCGCTATTAAAAATGGTTTCGTGCAGCGCTGTTAGAAATGGTTTCGTGCAGCGCTATTAGAAATGGTTTTGTGCAGCGCTATTAGAAATGGTTTTGTGCAGCGCTATTAGAAATGGGTTTTGTGCAGCGCTCTTAGAAATGGGTTTTGTGCAGCGCTAATAGAAATGGGTTTCGTGAAGCGCTCTTAGTAATGGGTTTTGTCCAGCGCTATTAGCAATAGGTTTCGTGCAGCGCTGTTAGAAACTCATGAGACAAGGCCACGTCACCACATGTCGCCAAGGAATTATCTAAAGAAGAAAAAAGTTTTTGTAAATTAAGTCCATAAATTTGGCACTTGAAAAAGTCCAGTGGAAAAAGTGTTTTGAAAACTTTAATTGGTCAGATATTTGTAAACAGTGAGAACCAGAAAACTCTGGAATAGGAAGACGATGTTTATACTCAAATATTCTGACTGTAAATGGTATAATGAACATGAGACCCAACAACTGTGCAGTGTATACAGACCCCTTTTACTTAAGTGATTTTATTAGTTACTCGTAAGACTATTTGCTTTGTAACATCTAATACACTGAAGTATTACTTTCTATTCCACAGTTTTCTGGTCATCATGGTATCAATGTTTTTTTTAATATTGCATAAATTTGACACTCCCCTTCAGTCTATTTTAGAATATTTTAAGATATATCTTTACCATCTAAACCATCATTCTATTCATTTTTTATTATTCTAATAAATAAAATCAAAATATCAAAAATATCAAATATATTTTAAAACACAATAAATATTTCATTGTTTGATCTTTTTTTTTAGATTCACAGGTGTGTAGATTTAAGACTTAGCTAACAATCAATAAAATCTTAACAACTGATTTATTTTAGACAGAGTAACCTCAGAATTATTTGAAAAATTAATGATTTGAAAAATTAATAAATGTAATGGGCTAGAAAAATCTTTAATTATACAATGGATGATTAAGCTGAAATCTGAAAAACTTTAAATACCAAGTTTTGTACTTTTGACGAAAAGAGGTAATCTCTATTTTTTGTTTACTGTAAAATTTTTATTACGTTTTTGTGGTCGTTTTTTTAACCGATTCTCAAAATATTACTTCCAAAATGGACAATCTATGAGGATTTCCAAGATTGATTTTGTGCTATGTTGAACAATTCTGCACTGTAAAAACGTCTGATATAGGTCTCAAATCGATCTTAAATACCAGAAAATTGTGACTATCGATCTCATTAAACTATTTTTTTTAGCCTTTTACCTAAATACTTTATTGTCGGCATATATATACATTTTGAATAAAAAAGTATTCTACAACAAATCATTAAATTAAAAGATTGTTGCCTCATATAGACCAAAACACGTCTTATTTCAAATAGAAGAAACTGAATGCTTCTCACTCTGGTTAGTCAGGGGTGAAATGAATCCTAAAAGTTTCCCTACAATATTGCATTCTCAGCTCAACTACCATATCTAGCCAGACACTCCCTTTAAAAACCATTTAAAGACCACATTCAAGGCAGAATATGAAGAGTTTCAAGTCGTCTTTACAGTCTCGTCCTTTGTGAGAAACCCTGTATTCTCTCTTTACTTGTTTGTATGTTTTATCATAACACCTTTATTTACATGCCTTAAAGTGATAGTAAAAATAATTTCAAGTGATCCTCCATTGCAAGTGTCCGATTCACTCCGGGACCATTAAAAGCTCTGTCTGATCAAGAAGAATTAGATATTCATGTATTTGATTATTTTGATTTTGATCTACAAAAATGGGCAATGGAGAAATTATCTGAGCTAAACACTTTTCAAGCCACATCTATTGATAAGAGGCCGAATTTAAAGAATTTGAGCCTCGGTGTACATTTAAGCCAAGGCTAAAATTTGGGTGGTTCCACTTAAATTTGTATTGAATTTTTCAAGATTTAAACCGGCGCTCAATTGAAACCGGTTTTTGGGGGATTTGAGACGCGGCTTAAATTCATTAAATTCGGACTCTGATTAGATTAATGTTTTAATTACACTGCAATAAATAAAGGTTCACTAAAAATACGACGACATCTTTCCTTTAAATTTGAACTTATAGGGAGCCTGTTGGAACCAGACAGTTCCTTTAAATTTGAACTTATAAGGAGCCTGTTGGAACCAGACAGTTCCTTTAAATTTGAACTTATAGGGAGCCTGTTGGAACCAGACAGTTCCTTTAAATTTGAACTTATAGGGAGCCTGTTGGAACCAGACAGTTCCTTTAAATTTGAACGTATAGGGAGCCTGTTGGAACCAGACAGTTCCTTCAAATTTGAACTTATAGGGAGCCTGTTGGAATCTAGAGGAATTTTTCTGTACAGGGGGGGGCTTAGCACCCGCATGGGGCATGAAAACCCCCTGAAATCAATAGATTTCACTGGTCCAGGGGGGGCTTAGCCCCAATAGCCCCCCCCCTGAATACGCCTCTGAAAACAGCTTGCATTTTCCAACAATTGCAAGCATTTCAGGAAAAGCCTGTCATCCTTGATCAGTCACAAGTTTAAAGAATACCATTTCTCTTTCAGTAGAAGGTCCCATGAAATTACGCTCACAATCCCTTCAAAAGAAAGAGTAATAAGCAGGTATACATAACTATATTGATTTGTAGCCATATAAAAATCTTGTACAAATTTAACCAGAAATAAATAGAAAATTTACTATTGTAAGACCCATAAGACTTTGAGGAAGACGATATTAAAGCAAACATTTTTGTATTTGATGTTTATATAAAGCAAAGAGTTTCCCTATATAGCAAGTGTAATTTACGTAGATTTACGACTAGTTGTACGTTTATATAAGAACGATACCTAAGCCAAAAACCACTGTATTTACTCAATTTTTTGGGGGTTGTTTTTTCAAAATGAAAACCGACTAAGGTGGTTAAATGAAAACCGACTAATCTGGATAAATATTTGAATTTAAAAAAGAATTAACTGTAAAAGCGATTTATCAACAAATAAACCCTAAGCTAATTACAAAAAGTCGCTATAGAGGTTAAAGACGTTAATAGATTTACAATGATTGACTTATTTATAAGGTTTTAATTTTGATTAATTTTAATTAATTAATTTTCACTTTAAACGCGTTTTGCATTAATTTCTATTGATGTTTGCGATTTGTTAATGATCAAGACTGATAAACGTCCAAAAGGCCGGATGTTTAAAATATGTTTTGTCTGTTTTTCCAGCACCCAAGTAGCTGTTGATACCTGTAGCCCAATAT
Source organism: Eurytemora carolleeae (assembly GCF_000591075.1). Taxonomy (NCBI): domain Eukaryota; kingdom Metazoa; phylum Arthropoda; class Copepoda; order Calanoida; family Temoridae; genus Eurytemora; species Eurytemora carolleeae. The sequence continues at coordinate 37,554 of NW_019402104.1, forward strand.
ATCTGTAGCTGTAGAGACCTGTAGCCCAATGTATCTGTATCTGTAGAGACCTGTAGCCCAATATTTTGAGCACGAGTGTAGTATCAATTTTAAGCCCGGGGTGGGCCGGAGCGTTTTGATAAATATATTCATAAATCTTTTATTCTTGGAGTTTAAATGTATATCAGGTCTACAAAGAGATAAATATATTCATAAATTTTTTATTCTTGAAGTATAAATGTATATCAGATTAACAAAGAGATAAATATATTCATAAATCTGTTATTCTCGGAGTATGAATCTTTAACAAAGAGATAACTATATTCATAAATCTTTGATACAATTCGTACCTACTATATTGTATAAATTTCTCTAGTTTCATATATACTTCTGGAGTATATCTCTTCTTACTCTAGTTATATTTATAGTACCCCTGGAGTTTATCTCTTGGTACTCCAGTCTTATATTTACTCCTGGAGCTTATCTATTTGTACTCCAGTTTCATATATAAACTCCTGGAGCTTGTTTCTTGGTACTCCAGTTTTATAATTACTCCTGGTGCTTATCTCTTTGTACTCTAGTTTTATAATTACTCCTGGAGTGATGTAGTGATGTAGTGATGTAGTGGTGTAGTGGTTTAGTGATGTAGTGATGTAGTGATGTAGTGGTGTAGTGGTGTAATGGTATAGTTGTGTAGTGATGTAATGATGTAATGATGTAGTGATGTAGTGATGTAGTGATTTAGTGATGTAGTGATGTAGTGATGTAGTGATGTGGTGATGTAGTGATGTATTGATGTATTGATGTAGTGATGTAGTGGTGTAGTGATGTAGTGATTTAATGATGTAGTGATGTAGTGATGTAGTGATGTAGTGATGTAGTGATGTAGTGATGTAGTGATGTAATGATGTAATGATGTAGTGGTGTAGTGATGTAGTGATTTAGTGATGTAGTGATGTAGTGATGTAGTGATGTAGTGATGTAGTGATGTAGTGGTGTAGTGATGTAGTGATGTAGTGATGTAGTGATGTAGTGATGTAGTGATGTAATTGTAGTGATGTAGTGATGTAGTGATGTAGTGATGTAGTGATGTCGTAACTTTAAAAACAAATAGTAAGTTATGAAATATTTATTAAGTTAAATGTATCTTACACTGCACAATTGCTCTGCCTGATGTTCATTATTTAAAGTCATAATTTGAGTCTAAAAGTCGTCTCTCTCTTGGAACCCAAGTTACTAAAAGTTTACCCGTTTACCCGCAATTGAACGATTTTACCTGGAAACTAACTTTCCGCTATTGAAGTCGACCAACTCAACTTAGAATATCAAAACAAAGCTAAGAAAAAGCATAGAAAGTCCTTCCTCTCTCGCACCAGTAACAAATTGCGTCATTTTCCGATAGCATTCATTTATGTCATATGAGAATTTTGAGTTCCCAATCCTATGAAGACGACATTTTCCGTACATTGGAGATATAAACTTAATAAACAATCTTGGACAACCATTTCAGCCGTTTTGGTTTTTGTGTGGAAATATTTAAATAATAGGGCAATTTTCATTACAATTTAGATAAAAATTTTCGCAGTTGAAAATATTTTTCCAGCAGCTATTCCATTTTCTCATCTCTCAGAAAGAAATATTAACTATAACTTTCGTTGTAAATTCAATTTTCAGCTTGTAAAAAGCCAGTTCAAACCAGATTCAGTTCCTGAAGAATTCTTGAAAAAATCAATTTTATTTTTTATGTTTTAGCATTATTCTTATCTCCAAGGAATAATATTAATTACTTTTTGCAAAGAGCTATTTGTACTTTTTTAGTTTTTATTTTGAAACCTCAAGTATAAAAAAGCCAGTTTAAACCAAATAGATTCTAGTACAATAGATGGCAACGTAGAATTTGTACACTCTTAGTACAGTTGTATTCTGACGTCAAAAGTGTCAACTCAGTTTTTGTGTCCGACAAAATCATCAATAATAGTGATAATTTTAGAATAAAGTGCTTTTCTTACAGTAAAATAAGTGCAATTTTATGTGTTCTTTAGTTTCTGTTTTTACACTTTTATTTAATTTTGGAAAACATGTCAACTCATGTGAGACAATTTCGTTTTCCTTGTTATATTTGACACTTGTGACGTTGTGTATAATTAGTTCGTTTGTACTTGATAATCTATTTTGTTTAAACTAATTTCCATATTTACTTTAAAAAATCCAGTTCAAACTAGTTACCACAGTTGCTTTGAAAATCTTGATAAAATCTATTTAAGGATCATTTACTTAAAAGCACTATTTAGCAAAAGTAATTCTTGCATTATTAGTCATACTGTTAAACAAGCGTGCAGGCCCATACCAATGGCGAATGCCCTATCAGATTAGAAAAAATGTCCTTTAATTTTCTCCTGAGTTCGACTGCACAGGACACTGAATTACTTGTTCAAATTTTCCAATACTGGAGTTAGAACTTAATGAAGCAGTTGCGTGATTCTTCAGAATCCAAATCAGTGGTTCAGCGAAATATTTCCAATAGAACTTACATGAGCGGACTATTTCCAAAGATAAGAAAAAAAGGTTTTTAATTAAGGTAAGAAGAGAAAGTGGGAAAAGATAAGTCGAAAGAGAAGAGCATTGATAAATGCATACCTAAAGAAAAAAAGATTTTGGCAGAGAAAAATTAAGAAAAAGAAGACAGAAAGAAAGACAAAATAAGAAGAGAAGGGAAGCCAGGATAAGAATAGAAAGAAAGACAGGATAAGAAGAGAAGGTAAGACAGGATAAGAAGAGAAGGTAAGACAGGATCAGAAGAGAAGGTAAGAGATGATAAGAAGAGAAGGTAAGACAGGATAAGAAAAGAAGGTAAGACAGGATAAGAAGAGAAGGTAAGACAGGATAAGAAGAGAAGGTAAGACCCTCCATGCAAAGATGACAATGATTGGCTCACATGCCCTACTCTTAAAAGCTTTGTTTGATCATTCAGGCCTGTAATTATAAGGGGTGGGAGGGCATGAGGGGCAGAAGAGGGGCACACTATCTGAGACAAAAAAGAAGAAAATGAAAAAAAAATGAAAAGAACGAAACGTAAAATGAAAGAAAAAACGAAAAAAAGGAAGGAAATTGGCATAAAATCTATTTTTGTTACCAATATCTTGTATAAAGTACTTTCATTTCTTCAAAATAAAATAAAATTATTTAAAAATTTTTATTTCTATCCTGTTTTGTGAAATGATAGGGTTTAAAATTTAAATTAATTTTTTTATAATATGAGAAGCTTCTCCTCTTCCCTTCTTCCATTAGATTAATCACTCTAATAAACCATTGACCATCGTTTACAACAAAAGACAAATTGAAATTATAAATAAATATAAACATTGGTCTGGCCTGGCATTGATAGTTTAAGAGCTTGTTTCTGGCCGTAATGACATCGATAACTGACGAGATCATGCCCATTAATTTGGCAATGATAGTTTTCGAGCTTGTGTCCGTGATGACATTGATAGCTACATTATGCCTAGGCTTCTGTATGCCTAAATAACATTATGCCTAATATTCTGAATGCCTAGATTCCATTATGCCTAGATTTCTGAATGCCTAGATAACATTATCCCTAGATTTCTGAATGCCTAGAAAACATTATGCCTAGATTTCTGAATGCTTAGATAACATTATGCCTAGATTTCTGAATGCCTAGAAAACATTATGCCTAGATTTCTGAATGCCTAGACAACATTATGCCTAGATTTCTGAATGCCTAGATAACATTATGCCCAGATTTATGTATGCCTAGATACCATTATGCCTAGATTTCTGAATGCCTAGATAACATTATGCCTAGATTTCTGAATGCCTAGATACCATTATGCCTGGATTTCTGAATGCCTAGATAACATTATGCCTAGATTTCTGAATGCCTAAATAGCATTATGCCTAGATTTCTGAATGCCTAGATAACATTATGCCTAGATTTTTAAATGCCTAGATACCATTATGCCTAGATTTCTGAATGCCTAAATAACATTATGCCTAGATTTCTGAATGCCTAGATAACATTATGCCTAGATTTCTGAATGCCTAGATAGCATTATGCCTAGATTTCTAAATGCCTAGATAACATTATGCCTAGATTTCTGAATGCCTAGATAACATTATGCCTAGATTTCAGAATGCCTAGATAACATTATGCCTAGATTTCTGAATGCCTAGATANTTTTTTGTTTTGATGCAATCAATAGCAGTTAAGGGAAAGAAAACACAATAAAAAATATCTATCTTAATAAACTAATGTGTGATAAGTTAAAAATCTAGTTTTTAGTCTTCAGTCGAAATTTTGACCCTTTTTGAGTTCTTCAGGTGAACAAAAATGTGTCAGCATGGCGCGCTTTAACTGTATAAAACATGGTATATATAGAGAATATTGAAAAAAATTGACAATATAAAATTATTTAAGGATTAAATTGTAAAAAAAAAAGAAAAAATGCTAAATATTTATATTTCTTAGAAGAAAAAACACAAAGTTTAAAATATTATTTAATAATGTTCGTTGCCATTTGATCTGCAGGCTTGAAGTACGCAGTAAACACCTGAAAAACATTGTATCATTTTAAGTTAATTGTAAACCACGAAAAAAATTATTAAAAAAAAAAATTTGCCACAAACTCAAACGTTTTAGTCCCTTAATCTTTGCAACCTGATGGTTTAAACCTTTGATATTTTATCTATGACTTTTTGATCGAACAGAATTTATAGTTCGAAATAGTAAAGGTATACTAAATTGGGTTACAACGATATAGGGATTAAAAATTTGAGTTTGTGGCGAAGACTCAATTCCTTTAGTAAATTGAGTTTCCAATATAACTATATACGACCATATCAAAATACATCTTTAATGAATATTTTTTAATTATCTTAATTTTATTTATTGTTCATCTTGAAAAATTTGAATTTTTTAGAAAGAAATTTGCAATTGGAACCGGTAGGACTTATTATATAAAATAAGATATTTAATCCAAAATTATGTTTTTCACTTCTTATGATAGCATTATATGGTTTATTAATAATTTAAGCTTTAAATTAACATGGATTGCATACAATACATGGATATACAAGAATTTATCTAGATATCCCAGAGGAGCCTAAGAAACTTACGTTTGCTCCTATTATTATTTAAATTAAATAAATTTTCAGTTATAAAAGATATAATTGATATTATTTATACGTCCGTATTACATGACCAGAACTCCCACCAATGGCAGTGCAGTATCATTATCACGTGACTCTGTCTGTATCACGTGACCAGTATTTGCTTAATGATCTGTTTAAACCTATAACTATTCTAATTCGAAATTTTAAATATATAGATTTTTGTATAAATTTGACACAGTTTTAACTCAATTTCTCGAGACAGGAACATCAGATAGAACTCTCAGGGGTTTCAATCAACTCCTAAAATCCTTAGGTTTCAGGCTATTCCCCCTTTCATTTTCCCTTTACAGTCTCTTTAATAACTTGATTCATTATTGAAGATTTCACCAAAATATTTATTTTACCCCTGTAATTAGCAAGATTGTGAGAAATAAAAAAAGTTATCAAATTTGTGCTCTTAACTCTAGATTGTTAACCAAAATATTTATTCTACCTCTGTAATTAGCAAGATTGTAAGAGATAAAAAAGTTATCCAATTTGTGCTCTGAACTCTAGATTGTTAACGAAAATAAGTGTTATATGAAGTCCATAGGACATTAATTAATAAAGCTGTTAAAACTTGTAAATGCACAATAAAATAATGTTCATATTAGTATAACAATATTCAGCAAACATAACTAAATAGAAAAATAGTCAGATAGATCTCACAGTACCTGAGGTCCTCTCCTGTTTGCAGGATTAGGCCCTTTTGCAATACCCTGAATATAAATTGTTTAAAGGGGCTGTTCCCCAAAAACAAAAAAGGTATATGATGATAAACCATTGTAAAGTACTATTTGCATTGTTATCCAATTTCTGAATAAGCTTTTTACGTAATTGTTCATTTTTATACATTTAGAGAAAGAGAAATAATTTATCTTGCCTTGGGTCCTATTCGGTTCATAGGGTTAGGCCCTTTACTCTGTGATTTGAAGACAGGTATTTTCTGTTTTTTGAGTCTCAAGGTTTCATTTTGTTCATCTGTTCGTTGTTCATTTTGCTGTTCAATGGGAGTATTCACGTCTTGTTCATCTTGCTGAACACTATCATCAACTAACTCTTCTTTACTTTCCTGACTTGGGACTTTCCCAGTCCCCGGTCTGGAAATATTTTCCGAGTTCTGCCATTTTTGAATAAAATCCTCTTTTTTATCATCAACAGGGGTTTCCCTCTCAGCCACAAATATTACTTTTCCTTCTTGTTTTGTTTGCTGAGTTTGACTGGATTGAGCCGGGTCAGGGTACTGGGACCAAATTTAATGAATTGCGAGAAGTAGGGCTGGGCAAAGTTCCGTTAACGAAACGTAGGTTTTGAAAATTAACGGAAGAGTCCGTTAAGGAACAGCAAAACCCGTTAATATTTAAACAATTAACAAAACGGTTTTGAAAAAAAAATAACGGTTGAAAACGTTAACGAAATGCATGGGTATTTAAAAACAGCAACTTTCACTCTTTTTTTCTGCTAAAATTACATGAAACTTGCAGCAAAAAAATATTTGTTTTGTATTTTGATGTTTTTAAAATTCGTCTTCAGTTCCCTTCCGCTGTTAACGATTTGCCAAACCGCTAACGAAATTTTTTCTGAACGGCTAATGCTGTTAATTGCAAAAAAAACAGCTTTTTAAAATTAACGGCTTATAAAATTTTTCATTTTTAACAGATGCAACTAATCATTAACAAAAAAAGTTTGAACAAGCCCAGTCCTAGTGAGAAGTCATTAAACTACATAATAATGTATCTTTAATGGCTGGTTCAACTTGGAGTTTAAATTTTGAACTATCCTAGTGAGCAAGAGACGAGTTTTGTTTTAGCCAATAGATTGAGGAGTCCAATATTTGCGAGTCTCTGATTGGTTGGAACTGTCAGAAAATTTCTCTTCGTCAGCTGATTTCAGGTTAGGGTTGTTTAAAATCCAAAACTTTCTAATTGATTAAATTTGGTCCCTGTTTAGCTAGTGTCCTTGGGTCAGGGTAGGATAATTTTAGAAAAGCACCCAGAGATGGCGTTCCTTGCAGTTGCTGAACTTTTCCCTTGACAGCTCTAACGTCAGCCCTATGGAGATATTATGAACATTTGAAATCAATTTTTTTAAATTAAAAATTTATGCACGAATCCATGTTTAAAATGCTTTTTGAAGATTTGAACTTATCAAAACTACCAAAATCTGTTTTTGATCAACATGCCTTATATGTGTTTTCTTAAAAGTTTGTACATTTAATTCCAAAAAATAGTGAAAAGTCGATAAATTGCAAATCGATTAAAAATTTTGAAATCGAAACAAAAGAATGTATGTTAAATTAAGATTACAGTGAGACCCGAAAACTATAGAACTGGAAGTTGACTGTTAAAATCCTCAAACATGGAACACAGCAATTAGTGCAACGTGCAGTTGCTTTAAACTGAAACACTTTCAATAAATCTCTTTAATTTTTAAAAGATATAACTTTGTCCGAATTTAATGAATTTAAGCCATGTCTCAAATCCCCCAAAAACCGGTTTCAATTGAGCGCCGGCTTAAATCTTGAAAAACTGAATACAATTTTAAGTGGAACCAACCATATTTAAGCCGCGGCTCAAATTCTTTAAATTCAGCCTCTTGAGATCGGAACTTAACCGTTTGATCTCGATATCAAATGTGGAAACTTTTAGATTTAAGGTTCAATGCTTCATCCCTCAATTCCACAGGGTTTTACGGATCAGTGAAGAGGAATTAAGTTAATCCGTAGAACTGCAGAACTGGAGATCAATTCTTAATCCTGAGATTCATTATCCAAAAATCTTTAATTCCGAAAAAATCCTATTTTTTCAAATATCGCTTACCTCTGAATATCTTTGTAAAAAGTATGATTATCAATAAAATTTCTTTTCATCTTTTCTGTAAACATATTTTTTTTAAATATTTAATTTTAAACAAATTGAGATAATTTTTCAAATCAAACTTTCGAATCTAGGACCAAGAAATTGGGCAAAACCTAGAATTTTCTAATCCATATATCCATGTAACCTGATGGTGTTAACCTTAATTGAACTAGCAGAATTTAAAGTTTAAAATTTATAATGTCGACGACATTGGGTTGGAAAGATATAGAGATAAGAAAATTAGAGTTTATGGCAAAGACTCAATTCCTTATTCTGAAATTTTACTGCATTAAGATTAGAATTAATAATAAAGGGACTGTGGTCTTAATTTATGTTGACCCTCCATTTAAAGAGGAACAAATGCTCGATTCACTCCAGCATGCCGAGTCCATTAGCGCCTGATCCAATCAGGGTTCAGTAAGGTGTTTGTTGTCTATTCTGAACCAATAGAAATAGTATGGCGGTAACATCTATCTTTCTATCTATCTCATTATCCAATTAGAGTTATGAATCCTTTAATCAGCGCTAACAGTAAATGGAAATATTTACTTCAAATGAACTTTAGCGGATTTACAACGGTATACCAGCTTAAAATCTGAATTTAATCAATAATGTTAAAGATTAAGTTGTTTTCTTGCTTCAAAACTGTTCTATTCTGATAATTTCTTAATTTATTTCTGAAACAAAAATGCGCAAGTCATTAATACAATTAATCAGTTTTCAAAAACAAAAACATGAATGTATTGATCAGACAAACCTTTTCTGGACAAAGTTGTGAATCGGAGGATCACTTAGATAACTAAACAGAGCTTTAAGAAAATTTTAAAAATAATAAAGACATATACAGGGTTACCCACAAAGAATGAGACTTTATAAAGACTGTAAAGACGACACTAAATATATGACTATTTCAAGCTTGATTTTTGGTTTCTGCATTAATTAAGCATTTTGTAATTTGTTGGTTTACTAAATTAGACACAGCACAGATATTATTAGCCCGTTTCTGCATAAAAGGAACCCTGAAGCAAGAAAACGGACTGAACAATTTCCGTTTAATCGTCTCTGAAGTCTAATATATTCTGTTATACGTAATACGAATATACATGATATAATGCTACCATGCCCTTCGCTTATATACATAAAGTTATAATCTCTGTTTGTCTGTTTGTTTGTCCGTATATAATGCAGGAACCTCTGGACCGAAATGCCTCAAATTTTGATTGGGGACCTCGGGAGAACCACGAGAATTTTCTTAGTTTGGTTTTGAGATTCTAAATTGAGTGGGTCGACTTTTTTTTTAGCGAAAAGTTAGTTTCCGGTAAAATTTGTCCAAATGCGGGTAAACGACGGGAGTAACTTTAAGTACCCTGTGCAACAACAGGGAACCCATGTATTAGAAAACATGTATTGTAAGAAGAATTTTGGTCTAACATTTATTACAAAATCAAGTTGTATTCATTATTTATGTTAAAAAATATTAAGTAACAATTCAGAAATGGATATAGATTACAATTACTATTTTCGTAGCTTCTATATTATGTTTTTTTTAAAGATAAAAATGAAATAAAAATTTAACTTTCTTGCAGAATTTTGAAACAAATTAATTTGATAAAATTTTTAAGCTAAGCTTTGATCCCTATTTAAAATCCTGCATTCAATTATGATTTCACTTTCATATTTGTATGATTGAAATTGGGTATTTTTAGTATGATCTCATTGCGTAATTTTTGGTTTTCACAATGGGTAATTTTTGGTTTTCACATTGCGTATTTTTTCGTCCACTCTTTGGCACAATCATTGTACTTGGCAAGATCTGTCTTATATAATCTGAAAAAGAGATAAAATTAGCTTTTGTCTCAGCAAAATAGATGAAAACATATTTACTTTTCTATCTGAAAATTAATTGGTTACCATGTAAACGTGACTTGCGGATTCATTCAGCAGAGAAAAACGAGAAAATTGTGAGAATGTGACACTTTTCTAGTAAAACGACAATATCTTCCTTATTGATGCTCAGGTACAGGATGTCCCACGAAATATGACAATTGATAAAGTTTTATAAATGTCGTCTTTTATATACTGTATTAGATAGTACAGGCTTTTTACTTTGAAATCAATTTTTCTATAACATGACTCCCATATTATTTTTATTTTTGTCTTTGGTATCAAAAAACTTATCAAATTATGGAAGAAGACATTGTAAAATATTCACCCATTGTCATGTTTGCAAATCAAATCAAATTTTATCATTTTTTACTTTCTTTTTCTTAGATTGACTTTTAACTGTACTTGAAATTATGAAAAACTCTGTTTAGCGTTTTTCTTTTCTTTTTATGCTTTTTATACCTGGCTATTTCTGGTACAAGAGGGTCATCTGGGTTCGGGTCACAGAGAAGAGAACATATAGAGAGTAAAACCTGCAAAAATAATATTTTTTATTTAAACATAGAGAAGGAAGAGATAGAGAGTAAAACCTGCTAAATTTAATATTTTACTAAAACACAGAGGAGGGAACATATAGAGAGTAAAACCTGCAAAATTGATATTGTATTTAAACACAGAGAAGGAATAGATAGAGAGTATAAACTGCAACAATTTTTTTTTAACATAGAGAAGGAATAGATAGAGAGTAAAACCTGTAAAATTGATATTGTATTTAAACACAGAGAAGGAATAAATAGAGAGTATAAACTGCAACATTTTTTTTAACATAGAGAAGGAATAGATAGAGAGTAAAACCTGCAAAATTTAATATTTTTATTTAAACATAGTGAAGGAATAGATAAAGAGTAAAACCTGCAAAATTTAATATTTTTATTTAAACACAGAGAAGGAATAGATAGAGAGTATAAACTGCAACATTTTTTTTAACATAGTGAAGGAATAGATAGAGAGTAAAACCTGCAAAATTTAATATTTTTATTTAAACATAGTGAAGGAATAGATAAAGAGTAAAACCTGAAAAAAAAAACATAGTGAAGGAATAGATATTAAGTAAAACCTTCAAAAAAATAATATTTTTATTTAAACATAGCGAAGGAATAGATATAAAGTAAAAGCTGCTAAAAAATGATATTTTTATTTTAACAAAGTGAAAGAATAGATAGAGAGTAAAACCTGCAAAAAATAATATTTTTATGTAAACACAAAGAATGAAAAGATAAACAGTATAACTGGCAACATTATTTTTTCAAAAATAAAGAAACAAAATTGTTAGATATTCCTTAAAGCCTCATAGTTACTGCAGTACGCACAGAAAGTTTAGTTCAGTGTACCGTAGATCACTGATGCAGTACGCACAGAAAGTTTAGTTCAGTGTACCGTAGATCACTGATGCAGTACGCACAGAAAGCTTAGTTCATGTTGTCATTAGTACACTACTAGACAGAAGGAGCCATTACTAGTCCGACATTGTCCGATTTCCTAATAGAAAATGAAAACAAAAGCTCTTCAATGAAAGAAGCTATGATTGTAAACATTTACGTGCAATTTATCTTAGTTTAACGTGGTTCCATACAAGTTTAATAGATTTTATTAATTCAATATTTCTTTAATTCTATCTGCGTTTTCGACATGCAGTATTGTTTTCGTTTATATTTAGGTCAAACTCAGCTAAACGAGTATTTCTAACAGTAAAATAACAAGGTTTAAAGGTTAAAACATCATTGTATAGGTCTTAGTTGCACTCTTAAAGGGACTGTATAGGTCTTAGTTGCACTCTTAAAGGGACTGTATAGGTCTTAGTTGCACTCTTAGAGGGACTGTATAGGTCTTAGTTGCACTCTTAGAGGGACTGTATAGGTCTTAGTTGCACTCTAAGAGGGACTGTATAGGTCTTAATTGCACTCTTAGAGGGACTGTATAGGTCTTAGTTGCACTCTTAGAGGGACTGTAAACGTTATATCAAGTGACCTCCCATTTTTAGACTGGCATGTCCGATTCACAACAGTATCCTAAAAATCTTTAAACTCAAGGTTTCCAGGAACTACAGTAGGTGGTTGCTCTTTGGCTTTTTGTATTTGATATTTTCCTTATCTGTAGAATTGTACTACTGTAAATAAAACTTTTGTAATTGCTATTTTCTTTATCTGCAGTTGTACTGTAAATAAAACCTTTGTAATTGCTATTTTCTTTATCTGCAATTGTACTGTAAATAAAGCCTTTGTAATTGCTATTTTCTTTATCTGCAGTTGTACTTTAAATAAAACTTTTGTAATGGCTATTTTCCTTATCTGTAGAATTGTACTTTAAATAAAACTTTTGTAATGGCTATTTTCCTTATCTGAAGAATTGTACTTTAAATAAAACTTTTGTAATTGCTATTTTCCTTATCTGTAGAATTATACTTTAAATAAAACTTTTGTAATTGCTATTTTCTTTATCTGCAGTTGTACTGTAAATAAAACCTTTGTAATTGCTATTTTCTTTATCTGCAGTTGTACTTTAAATAAAACTTTTGTAATGGCTATTTTCCTTATCTGTAGAATTGTACTCTAAATAAAACTTTTGTTATTGATATTTTCCTTATCTGTAGAATCGTACTTTAAATAAAACTTTTGTAATTGCTATTTTCCTTATCTGTAGAATTGTACTCTAAATAAAACTTTTGTTATTGATATTTTCCTTATCTGTAGAATAAACTTTTGTAATTGCTATTTTCCTTATCTGTAGAATCGTACTTTAAATAAAACTTTTGTAATTGCTATTTTCCTTATCTGTAGAATTGTACTTTAATTAAAACTTTTGTAATTGCTATTTTCCTTATCTGTAGAATTGTACTTTAATTAAAACTTTTGTAATTGCTATTTTCCTTATCTGTAGTTGAACTTTAAATAAAACTTTTGTAATTGGTATTTTCTTTTTCTGTAGAATTAAAATAAAACTTTTGATTTGGGGTATAAATAAAAGGCCCATGTCCAGAGAATTACGACCTCTTTTCCAACGATAAAAATAAGAATATAACCTAATCCGAGGTGACCGTATATAAAAATACAGTGAAGACTTTTCAAAATTTTACTTTAAGTCTTTAAAAAGAAAAAAGATGAAAATAAGTCCCCAACATTTTTCTAGATAGAAAAAAAAGTTAGACGTTTTCATTCGATTCTTAAAATAATTGTTGATTTTAATTTACGTTTTATTCCCTTAAACATTAAATGTTAAAAGTTTAATATAATTTTTTTCTGAACTGTTGTAGATAGTGTGTATGTTTTATTATTAAAAACAAATCATAAAATCTCAAGATTTGGGCTCAGTAACATAAGAAATAATTACAAAAAAAACATATGAAATATATCATAACAAAACATATTATTACAAAAAAAAACATATTATTACATATGATATTAGTAACTTAAGATATAAAGTAAAGTACAATTAATTGTCTTAACCTAACCCTTAAATAACAAATACATTTGAACTTTATATTTCTTTTAGTTGAACTATTTTTTTTGTTCATTTAAACTCCTAGCTGCAGCGCTCGGCCACCTAGGCAGTCCTAGGTGCAGCTTTCTTAACCTAACCGAACCCTGAAATAAGTCAATTTCTGGGCCGAGCGCTGTGGCTAGTAGTTCAAATAAACCAAAAAAAAAGTCTAAATGAAATGTTCGAATGAACAAACTGCTTGTATTTTTTTTTATAGATTTTGTAATGTTATCTACTGTAATTTTTATCTTTTGTAACTTACATATTTTGTAATTATATGTTTTGTAATCAAATGTTTTGTAATTATATTTTTTGTTATTATATATTTTGTTATTATATATTCTGTAATTATATCTTTTGTAATTGTATCTTATGTTTTCTGTAGATTTTAATACATAAAATTTTGATAGTACTTCAGAAAACTTTAAGGGAATTCAAAACCGAATGATAGGTATAAGTAAAAGGTTTTTATGAGGATATAACAAACTTTATATTTCAATAATTGTTGTGGTCAAGCTCCTGCAGTCCATTAGCGCCTGATCCAATCAGGGTTCAGTCATGTGTTTGATGTCTATTCTGGACCAATAGAAATAGTATGGCGGTAACATCTATCTTTCTATCTATCTCATTATCCAATTAGAGATACGAATCCTTCAATCGGCGCTAACAGTAAATGGAAATATTTACTTCTACTGAAACTATGGGGATGGTATGTACAGAGAATAATCTTTTTCACAGGTAGAGAGAACACATAAATAATACATATTTTACAGAAGAAATAAAAATTACACTATTTGCAGCACCCTGTTAACTAACCAAGGCTATTGATGTCTTCCATTCATATTCAATCATATAAAAAAGCATTAAAGAGGAAACCCCAAAAATGTATGCTTCATTGTTCAAAGGAACTGAGTTTTGGCCACAAACTCTGATTTTTGAACTCCTTTATCTCACAAAACCGATGTCGTCGTCGTTAATATTTTAACTATGAATTCTGTTAGATCAAATAGTCAAATTTTAAAATATCAAAGATTTTAATCATCAGGTTGCAAAGAAATAGGGATCAGAAAATTTTTTGGCAAAGACTTAATTCCATTGGATTGAATTTTAACAGCTTGCATGGGCCAAGGACCTAACTGTTATATTAGTATATGGAAATCACTTTAAACTAATTACCTTTGAAACTGTCAGCGCTGGAGACCATTGAGATCTTAGAATATCCAGGCATATTGCTCCATTGCTAAATTAGGGATTATTAGGCATATTGCTCCATTGATAAATTAGGGATTATTAGGCATATTGCTCCATTGCTAAATTAGGGATTATTAGGCATATTGCTCCATTGCTAAATTAGGGATTATTAGGTATATTGCACCATTGTTAAATTAAGAATTATTAGGCATATTGCTTCATTGCTAAATTAGGGATTATTAGGAATATTGCTCTATTGCTAAATTAGGGATTATTAGTCATATTGCTCCATTGCTAAATTAGGGATTATTAGGCATATTACTCCATTGCTAAATTAGAGATTATTAGACATATAGCTCCATTGCTAAATTAGGGATTATTAGGCATATTTTTCCATTTCTAAATTAGGGATTATTAGACATATAGCTCCATCTGCATTAGGGATTATTAGGCATATTGCTCCATTGCTAGATAAGGGATTATTAGGTATATTGCACCATTGCTAAATTAAGAATTATTAGGCATATTGCTTCATTGCTAAATTAGGGATTATTAGGAATATTGCTCTATTGCTAAATTAGGGATTATTAGGCATATTTCTCCATTGCTAAATTAGGGATTATTAGGCATGTTGCTCCATTGCTAAATTAGAGATTATTAGACATATAGCTCCATTGCTAAATTAGGGATTATTAGACATATTGCTTCATTGCTAAATTAGGGATTATTAGACATATTGCTTCATTGCTAAATTAAGGTTAATGGAGGGTAAAGCTGAAAAATATTTATTTTTCAAATTGATTGCGCAATTGAACCAAAAAATCTGCGAAACATAAAAAAATGGCATCTTGAAGAGCAACGGTTAAGATAAGATAAGATTTATCTTCAACAATACATATAACATCTAAAATTGTTACTACAAAAGAAGCACGAAGCGTAGAGATACCTGTTAATATTAGGATGATAGATTCTGGTGGTGAATGTGAATTTAGGAGGTTTAAAGGGATAGTCCGTGGGAAAAGTTATGTTTAAAAAGAAAACTCCTCCTAAAAAAAAATTGTTAAAACTGGCAAAACAAAAATATTTCTAATATCTGATTATATCACTTTTAGACTCAAATTATTAATTTAAATAATCCAATGAACTGGAAAAATAGCAATTGGGCAATGTAGACAGTTTTTAAAACTTTTTTGTTTGAATTAGTTAAACGTCAAAACGGCTGAACCGATCGGTTTAAATTGCTTTTGTGAGACCTCGCGTGACCCCAGGGAAGGTTTATGGATAATCAAATTTTCAAAAATTTGCCTTTAACAAAATTGGATTTTTGAAAGTTTTGAAAATCCACGAAATATTTTTTTAAATCCGCGAAATTTGTTTTTGTTTTACAATGATTAAAAAGAGAACATATTCTCAATTGAAACAGAAGATGGGCGCGAAGCGCTCTAAAAGTCTAGTAATATTATGTTTGTTTCCACATAATTTTCGTTGAACTTTTTCACATTAATTTTTACTTAATAAGTGTTTAAATAAGATACTACATAGTAAATATTTTTGCTTTGTAACAAAATCTTTTATTTTTGATTTTATGTCGTCATCTTGTTCCTACCTTCCCATCTACCTACCTACCTACCTACTTACCAATCTACCTACCTAGCTACATATCTACCTGTAATAAATTAAGTTTGAACATACCTATGTAAACATTGTTTGAAAACGCGCATAAACTTGTAATGCGACTAGATTAACAACGTATTGTGATTAGCTTAAATACGATGATAAATATCTGCGTAATTAGCCACGTAGTGTGATTAGCTTAAATACGATGATGTATATCTGCGTAATATTTTAAATATGTATAATGAACTTAACATGTAATACATAGATATTTGCAAATACATCAGTTGATTAAGACTCTGCTTTGATTATGGTATAAGAAGTAATTTGGTCCTTGTTGAAACATACAAGATGAGGTTGTGCCTTGAGATTTGGCATTGATCGACTAAGAGCTTTTTTAAAAGCTATGCTTGCGTTCTTATTGACATTTAGAGCCTATGAGATCATGCCTCGAGATTGGTATTGTTAGAGTAAGAGCTTTTTTGATAGCTACGCTTGTGTCCATATTGACATTTAGAGCCTATGAGATTATGCCTTGAGATTGGTATTGCTAGAGTAAGAGCTTGTTTGATAGCTACGCCTTGTGTCCATATTGACATTTAGAGCCTATGAGATCATGCCTTGAGATTAGTATTGTTAGAGTAAGAGCTTGTTTGATAGCTACGCTTGTGTCCATATTGACATTTAGAGCCAATGAAATACAGTTCTCGACGAAGTTTTAAGAGTACAGCATTTACTACCTTGCTACCTGTGAACCAACCTATCTACCTACTTACCTATCTATAGCTAGCTTCTTACCTTATACCTACCTATTTGCCTACCTACATATCTACCTACCTAGATACCCATGTACCTTGCTACGTAGCAATTTTGCCACAAACCTAGCTATTTTTCCACTTACCCAGCTACATAGCTATCTTCCTAGCTACCTAGTTACCTACCTTCCCACCCAGCTATACCGNAATCCCTTCCACAATAATCCCTTCCACAATAATCCCTTCCACAATAATCTCTTCCACAATAATCCCTTCCACAATAGTCCCTTCCACAATGATCCCTTCCACAATAAACCCTTCCACAATAATCCCTACCCAGCTCTCTTCCTACCTACCTGGCTCTCTACCTACCTACCTAGCTTTCTACCTACCTATCTAGCTCTCTACTTATCTACCTGCCAATGAAACACGTCATCCCCAACAGGTCCTGCAGAACATTGGGCTGGAGGATCATTCATAATATCTTCATCAGCACATTATTATTATTATTATTATCATCATTATTATTATTATTATTATTATCATTATTATT
>NW_019402104.1:55270-63963 GCF_000591075.1 Eurytemora carolleeae
CGAATAGAGCGAGTAGATAGTTTTTTTTTTCACTTTTTACCATGATTTCCCCGTTTCCCTGCATATGAAAAAAAACTGTTTCAATCTTAAAAGGTAATATTATAATGTGTGTTTCCTTTAAGTTCTTTATTTATTCTTTTTTGCGCCATTTTCACTCTCTTTCTTCTTCTACCGAGTTAATTATATTCCGCCTGTATATTTGCTCTAATAACACACATGTATCACTGTTCAAAAAGATGATAAAGTAACTTTATTGACCTGCGAAGTTGAGTAAAATTGAATTAAACTATTGGTATTTTTTTCTGGGATTTTGATTTTGATTTTTGGTATTTTGATAAGCTAGATGTTCATTAAAATAATAAAGCTATAGTTAGTTTAAAATTAGAATCTACAGAATCACCCCCCATCTTTTAACCTAGACGCCTATGGGTCAGGCTAAGAGAAAGCTTATCCTTCCTTTCTCCTCTTCCTCATTATCCTCATTCATCTATTCATCTAGCTAAACATCTATACATCTATACATCTATACATCTATACACCTATTTAGCAGGAACTGAAATTAACTACTTGAACTATCTAGACTTAGTTCAACCTCTTGTCTGCTAATCCGGTTCAAGTATTAGTGACATGTTTCAACTAAGTCTCTGTAGTTCAACTAAGTCTGTGTAGTTCAACTAAGTCTATGTAGAACTATAAGTTTGATATTCTTTAAATATGGTTCCAAGACAAATATAAAAAATTACTAAGAACCCAGTGTTGCCCTGGGTAATCATAGTTACTCACACCGTTTACCCGCACTTGGTCAAAATTACGATTTTCGTTATTTTTCCCAATAAATGCCTACCGACTCGGGGTTCTCCCGAGTTCCCTGATGAAAATTTGAGGCAAATCGGTCGAGGGGTTCCTGAGTTATGATCATTGATCGGGAGTACAAACAAACAAACAAAGATTACAACTTGATATATAATATAGATGATCAATGGAAATAAATATGTAAAATCAGCAAAGCACATGATTATATACCGTTATATTTAAGTCAACACCATAAGCCAAATTTTCATGCAAAGAATATAATTTGATTAAAGATTACAATAAACTACTCGTTAATCAAGCTTAATTAAGATTGACAACATTGTTCTGCAATTTCCTTGACTGTAGTCATGTTGTGTGTCTGTACCAAAAGAGTGTGCATGTGTAATAACGAACTCGTCTGCAAAGCAGTGCGACTGGCTAGCTCATGCCAGTCCAGCGCCATTTCCCTTCCCTTTATTCTTCTTCAAATTCAAGTGACTTACAATAGAAAAACTGTAAAATATAAAGACTATATATTTACGGAATCTAATGTGTATTTGATGCTGTTATAAAGCAAATAGTTTTACCAGTAGCTTTTAAATCAACTTTGATTTACAGTTCTAGTGAGTTAATGATGTAAAAAAAATTAGTTTTACCAGAGCTTAATGAGAATGAGAATGAGATATCCTTAATCCCGATTACTTAATCCGAGTATCCATTGGACTCACTTTTGATTTTCTTCTTAAACCGTTCTTTCTTGGATATAGTAGAGAAAAATCAAAAACCGGTTTTTATTAATTAGAGGGTTCCTCCCATTTCTGTATATAATCTTAAATAGCGCGCAAAATTTCAAATTTATCGGCTTCGTATACGCGACTAGATCTCTGATTGGTTGAATTTTATACACTTTCCAGGATACAAGTACAAGATTAGATTAGTCTCGATATTAAGAAAAAGAGAGGATCAAGCATTAATATCAATATCCACCGTTCTAAAGTTTTCAGCTCGGTTCACGTGGATTTACGAGTACTGTTCTTATAACAGAAAACTCGGACGATCACAATTTTACCTATTAAGCATAAATATTGCGCCTTTCTTTCAAATCCTTTTTTGTTGGCATTTGCGTTTTAATGAAAAAGTACGAATCAGACAACTCCTTAATTTTAAAGGTTGTTGAATTATAGAACAAAACTCGTTTGATTTGAAATAGAGCTAGGAAACCGAATAGAGCTAGGAAACCGAATAGAGCGAGGAAACCGAATAGAGCGAGGAAACCGAATGCAAATTACTCTGGTTGAGGGTTTCCGGCGAAAAGAAAAAATAGTTTCGCGAATTTTTTTGTTCTCGACCATTTCGCTTTATTTTCGCATTTCGTTCGCTCGCGAAAAATGCAAAAAAAAAAAATTCGCGAAATTTCGCTTCAATCTGTTTCGCGAAAAAAATGCAAAATTTTCGCGAACAGAAAATACGAAAATTTTCGCGAACAGAAAATACGAAAATTTCGCAAACAAATTCGAAAATTTCGTAACAAAAAAATGAAAATTTCGCGAAAAAATAATCACGATTGAACGTATGTAGGAAATTTATGCATCTAAAACATTCCCCCACTCCTATTTTCTCCTCTCATTTTTCATTTTTACCCCGCATTTTTCATTTCACTTCGTTTTCGCTTCATTTATTTTCGCGAAAATGTTCGCATTTTTTCGCGAAACGTTTCGTACGCTGGAAACCCTATTCCGGGTGAGTAGCTTGATAATCATTAATCAACTTCAATTTCCACTTTAAACTTTAGAGGGACTAAAGCGTAACTTCAAATCACCCTCAACAAAGTAATAATTCAAAGAAATGGACATTTGAATTTTTTCCAGCTTTTCAAATTATTACATAAAACTCTACATGGATATCTTGATAAAAGATTGATCGTTCTTGTTTTCATTTCACGCATTGAAAATACGCATTATACAAAGTACCACACCCTGCCTTGCCAAATACACAGCTCTCTTAGGGCGAGAATGATCCAATCCGGAAGAAGATAAAAGGAAAGAAGGAAAAACGAAAGAGAAATAAAGGAGACAGAACGATATATGAATGAAGAAGGAGGAAGGAAAGTGGAATGTAAAAGGAAAAAGCGAAATAAAAGAAGGAGAAAACAAGGAAGAATAAAAGAGATAACCACGAAGAAATTAAGAAGGATGAATGAAAGAGGGAAAAACAAAAAAGAAGAAAGAATGGAGGGGGGGGAAGGGAGAATGGGGTTGGAAAGAAGGAAGAATGAAAAAAGGAGGAAAGAAGAAAGAACGAAACAGGAAACTTAACAGAATATGATTTTTTGAGAAAAGATTGATATGAAAGAAGAATTTTTTATATAAAATGACCTTTCTATGAAATGTCCAGTGTAAGAAATGTCATTTATAAAATGTCCTTTCTATGAAATTACATATCTGTGAAATGTGCTTTCTATGAAATGTCCTGTTTATGAAATGTCCTGTCTTTGAAATGTCCTGTCTATGAAATGTCCTGTCTATGAAATGTCCTGTCTATGAAGTGTCCTATCTATGAAATGTCCTGTCTATGAAATGTCCTGTCTATGAAATGTCCTGTCTATTAAATGTCCTGTCTATAAAATGTCCTGTCTATTAAATGTCCTGTCTATGAAATGTCCTGTCTATGAAATGTCCTGTCTATGAAATGTCCTGTCTATGAAATGTCCTGTTTTTTAAATGTCCTTTTATGTTATGTCCTGTCTATGAAGTGTCCTGTCTTTTATAAAAGTCTTCTATTAATTCCTGTCTATGAAATGTCCTCTCTATGAAATGTCTTTCTATGAAATGACCCAACACCCTTACATGACTCCAGGAAAGGTTTATGGATGCACAGAATAAAAATGGTCTACGAAAATCTTTGATTTTCTTAAAATTTTGACAATTCACGAAAAAAATGTAAATCCTCAAAACTTGTATTGTTTTATCTAGAGAAAATGCTGAAGAATAATTGAGCAACATGTTGTCAAAGTTGAAATAGAAGATGGGCGCAATTAAAATCTTACATGTTTTTATCTTAACTCCTATTAATGAAAAACTATNCATTAAGAGAAGTAAATAGGATCTAAAATGATTTATATGAGAAAATAAATTCAACATTTAAAAAATATTTTTAATACAAAATTTTCATTGAATGTCGATTTCAAATATTATTTTGTCATACATAATTTGAAGGAGTATCTATCCCTGTTTTTACCGGAGAAACTAGTGCTAACTATCTATCTATCTATTCTATTCTATTTTACTGAATTTCTAACTGTGCCCGGTGTCTCTCTCTCCGGAACTTAAAGCCGGGTAGCAAGTACACGCAGTCGTCTCCGAACTTCCGACCCGCTAACATCTAAAGTCTTAGCCCTCTGTACTGTACGTACAAATGTAAGTTGGACTGTACAGCGCAGTACGGTACATAGTGAACTGGGATATCTCTAGATAAAGGTAGGTTTGTAGCTTATTTGATACACTAATGATGAAGGGGGGGGGGTTCACAAAAAAATAGAATTAATTAAGATTAAAGCCTCCTTAAAGACCATAATCTAAAGGATAAATTAGCAACAGCATTTTATAAAGATTGATACATTTTTTGCCAAATAAAAATAAGCTTACAATTGCTATAAAATCTTAAATTAAAATAAATATTCTATGGAAAATCTTACTATTTCAATGAACATTAAAATATATTTATAATGGATTGCTTTCTTGTACTGTAACCATATGTACATATGTACATACAAGGTGTCCCACATCAAATTAGACCGCGTCAATGGGTCTAGATTACGATTTGGGGGACAAATCAGAAAATTTAAGAAGAATGAATCATTTTGGAAAATTAAATAGGGCTATGGTAAAATTTTTTTGCAGAAAATGCTAGATGTTTCGAGTATAATGAGCGTATTTTGGCGTTAAAGATTGGAGAAAATTCAATATGATATGGGGCGCTCAGTATAACACAAGAATTGCATTAAAATTATAATACTTGGAAACAATTATCAAATATGTACTTTTAATGTTTATTGCTCTTATGAACAGTAATGGCCAGGTCGCAAAGGATTTAGTAAATTGTAACTTGTTTATTTCTTCAACTTATTCAACTTTGAGCTTTAAAACCAAGCACATACTGTACTACCAAGTTAGACTGTAAGCCCAATTTCAAGTGACCCTCCATGCAAAGATGGCAATGGCCGATTAACAACGGTACCCTTGAAAGCTGTGCTGATCAAGCACGAATTAGATATCCTTGTTTTTGTTTCTTTAAACTATTTTTTTATTTGCGGTTTCTCTTTGAAAGTGACTTGCGCACTCCTTGTTTCTAAGAAGTAATGGAGAACCTCACAGAAATAAACACTTTTCGTGTCAGAAAAAATGACAGTATCTTCCACATTTTGATCAGATACAAGTTTCAAGGGTACCGTTGTAAATTGGACATTGCCATCAGTTGAAATCACGCTTACATTAATCCTTTAGAATTTGCAGTTTGCATCCAACACGTCTCCTTATTCTAAAAAATATATAAGTTTATTTAAGTCTAAGTTTATAAAATTTTTCAGAGAAATAATTCTTAAAATCAATTCTCTCACCCCCCCCCCCCTCTAAAAAAAGCAACCTCCAGTAAAGTAAGGATGAGAAGAATTGTTAAAAGAGGGCCAGGGGGAGGGAAGGGGTTCTATAAAAAGTGTGACGGGTGCTAGAGTAAAAATACCTTATACAGAACTGAGACGGATTGGCGGCAAGGGGAGTGTACGTCTATAATTTCACGCTTTTCTACAGCAATCAAACATTCGATAAAAATCCACCCTTTTCCCTTCATTTTTTTTAGACTTTCACTTGCTAATTTTTCCTTTAATTTCTTAATTAGTGAAATATTGTTTTAATTACTATTATATCTGACCCCGGCTCCAGTTATATCCTTCTTGGAGTTCGCTGATATATTTCATATCTTTTCTACGAATATCCAAATATCTAGATATCCAATTGTAGTTCTATAAATATCCATGAATATCCAAATATCTAAATATCCAGTTGTAGTTCCATAAATATCCATGAATATCCAAATATCCAGATATCCAATTGTAGTTCCATAAATATCCATGAATATCCAAATATCTAAATATCCAGTTGTAGTTCCATAAATATCCATGAATATCCATGAATATACATGAATATCCATAAATATCCATAAATATCTATGAATATCCATGAATATCCATGAATATCCATAAATATCCATGAATATCCATGAATATCCAAATCCCACCCCTTTGCAATCAATAAACCAATATTTTGCAATATCAGTAAACGTATGCTCGTAATTCACAAGCTTAAAAAACCTAACTTAGGTTGTATTGTAATTGTATTGTATTTGTATTGTATTGTAATTGTAACTATTTCAAAATCCATCCTTGCTTAGAAACCTAAGCATAAGGTGAGATCTGGTTGATAGCTAAATAGATAGATTGATAGATAGATAGATAGAGATGCAGTTTAGGAATTTTAACAGGGTTTAACAGTTATGCTAGCAAAACGAGATCTTTTCTCAGCGGGAAGGTAGAAAGCTTTNTCTATCTATCTATCTATCTATCTATCTATCTATCTATCTATCTATCTATCTATCTATCTATCTATCTATCTATCTATCTATCTATCTATCTATCTATCTATCTATCTATCTATCTATCTATCTATCTATCTATCTATCTATCTATCTATCTATCTATCTATCTATCTATCTATCTATCTATCTATCTATCTATCTATCTATCTATCTATCTATCTATCTATCTATCTATCTATCTATCTATCTATCTATCTATCTATCTATCTATCTATCTATCTATCTATCTATCTATCTATCTATCTATCTATCTATCTATCTATCTATCTATCTATCTATCTATCTATCTATCTATCTATCTATCTATCTATCTCTCTATCTATCTATCTATCTATCTATCTATCTTAGTAACTATCCATGGATACCTATTTTTTATCTTATGTGCTTGCATTTTATAATTATCTTTCATGTTTGATGTTTATTCTTTGTAAACCTCATGTCAAATTTAAAAATCTTAATTTAAAGTTTTTAAGCAAATATTGTGCTAAATATATATATATATACAAATATAAACTTTTCCTAGGATTATAACAGAATTAAAACAGTGGCCGACGTGCCAAATAAAAGCGTATCTGTATATCTATAAAGTAGTAATCTCTGTTTGTTTGTTTGTGCGATCATAACTCAGGAACTCCATGACCGATTTGAAGAGTCAGTTAGAATTATGTCTACATCACATTTCTTTTTTGTCATTTTCTTGTCCATTTGCACAGTAAGTGTGAATCCAAGTATCTATGTAGGTCAAATACTTGGTTTTACTCCTTTCTTGTAAGCTGAACATCATTGTTCTTAATGTTTATTGCTCTTATGAACAGTAATGGCCAGGTCGCAAAGGATTTAGTAAATTGTAACTTGTTTATTTCTTCAACTTATTCAACTTTGAGCTTTAAAACCAAGCACATACTGTACTACCAAGTTCCCTAAAAACATTTCTTCCAAGTTCCTTAACAAAATCGGTTCCTGAGTTATGGTCGGACATATATACAAACAGACAAACAACATTTTTTTTTATTTTAAAAAGTTTTTTTTAACTTTGTTATAGATATATAACAAATAAAACATAAGATTACAACCATTACACACATTCTGGTTAAAAGCTGTTTCTGTAGTTTTTTAAAAAAAAGATTTCATTATTTAGAAAAAACTTGTTTTGGATTGGATTTGCATTTCCATTAGAATCTCACTGAGATTACAAATGTCTGAAGTCTAAACTGTAGTTAATGTTAATTTTTTGTACATTTTTTTTGGGTTGTATCGTAAAATATATGATTAAAGAAAAAAATTTAAAATTTAAAATTTCAAAATACAAAAAGAAATGATTTACAAAGTAAATTATAATATACCTTTCTACAATTATGTTTACGACAACTTTAAAAGTTCTTTTATTTAGAAACATAATTTTAATTATTTTAAACGAGATCCATAATAATCAGTTTTCTCGTAAAAACTTATTTTTAAGTTTTCCGCTTTAGACTAAACCCGGCAGTTAAAATAAGTTCACTTTTATCTCTTATGCATTTTACGATGCATTTCTAGCAGCGGTTCCAAGAACGTAGGGTTCACGTTGGTTAAAAGAAAATATATTTTCCACCCGACGTTACAAGAGTTCCAAGAATATAACTTAAAGGGAGCGTTAACAAAAAAGTCACAAAAGAGTCGATACCTATATGATCATATTGGTTGTAGATTTATACCATCATTACCTCTACCCGATGTTTCCAAAAATATATTTGAATAAAACAATTTCTGTTTCCCCAACACTCCCTTTAAGAATAAAATTTTGCATTTAATTTTCATCCTCTTGTCTGCAGCTTTTGTTTCCGTGCAAAATATGAAAAGGAAAAATCCGCGAAAACTTTCTCCTTTTTATGATATTACTACAATATTCAATTTAAAACCAATATGGCTGAACTACGGAGTATCAATATTGTTTATATGTGATATATCTGGACTCCGTCACCTTGCGTAACGATGAAAATGAAAGTTTATTGAAAGTTTATTGCCTGAGAAAGATCTTGAAATCTTTTATTTATTTTTGACCATCACTCAGTTCCGCTAGAACAAGTATGAGAGTAAGTATGTCGCCATCTTTGAAATCAATTTGTTGCGGCATTTATATAATTTTATCTTGTCAACTGATATCCTACAGTTTCCCGCATTATTTTCATTCTTCATGCTGGATTTTCTGTCAGTGGAGATTTCGTGGATTTCAGATGGATTTCTGGAGAAAATGAGATGGGAGGGGAGGGGGG
>NW_019402105.1:0-5472 GCF_000591075.1 Eurytemora carolleeae
TAACCTAACCTAACCCTAAATAACAAAAAAATAAATAATAATAAATTTGCTGAAAAATAAATGGTCATGTACAAAATTGATAGGAGGGGGGGGTCCAAAAATCGTATACTAGGACCTAGACCCGAATGGGAAAATTCACAAGTCAAAGTCAATTATAGAGAAATCACAATTATAAATAATCAGTTTTAAAAATGATAAAGTGGATAAAATCTCCTTTTTCATGTTCATCCACTGTTTGCAGTTAAAAGTTTACGGCGCCGTTTCTAGATTTTTCTATTATTTTAAATGAGTCATAACTCCAGACGGTGAATTTTCGTCTGACTAACTGCCATGCTCCGCGGTATATACAGGGTGCAGCAATTTTAATAATTGTGACAAAAATCTAGATATTTGTAATTACTAAAAAGTATTTAATTAAACTTCAGTAATTTAACCACATTAAAAAGTGTATGAAAAAAAATTTAATTCATATTAATTACATTTTTGTCTCAATTATAATCAATATGAGGACATGATTTGAATTGTGACACGTCACATGCACCCTATTGTATAACAAATAATGGAGGGGAATTGCTTCTTTTGAAATTGTGGAACCCTGTATAGAAACTTTTGACCAGTATTACAACGAAAAATCACCGTTTAAATATGACTCACCAGCGGGGACACTGTCAGCAGACAGCAGTCCGTACTTAGTACTATTTCGCTGCGCGCTCTAAATCTCAGAAGATTGAAAGTAGAATACTTATTTTAGATAATAGTTCTGTTATTAATATGAAATATCAATACAAATATTAAAGCAAATGGTGAAATTTAAGGATCATATTACGGAGTAAAAAATCAAAATCAATTTGTAACAGAGTATTTTTAAACTAGCCTTTATCATATTCTATCTCTGTCGTGTAATTCGACGCTGCGCTGCCCAGAACTCCTTCGAATCGTTTGGGCTTGTGCCTCAGGGTTATTGTGACCGAAAAACCCCTAAATCAGTGCCCTATCTGTTAGTTTATAATTAATCTATTTCTTGAACCATTGAAAATATTACAATTTACAATAAACAATTATAGATAAAATGGCTGCAGTAAGAGTCGTACAAATTCCTACTGATAAAGTAGGCTTAATTATCGGATTCAAGGGCAGCACACTCAGGTATTTTTAATATCTTTTAATAGGTAATTTCCTAGATAACTATTTGAGCCTATCCTGGATTGATAAACTAACCTAAAACAGGGGCTGTTTTCTGAAAATTAGATATACAATGAATTTTAATGAATTTTAATGCTATAAAAAATAACAAATCACAAATTTACATANATTTGTCAAGGAAAGTTAAATGCGGTCGCGTATACTCTGCGTACTTATTGAAACCAGTTCTCTCTATATATAGATACGCTGGCAGGTAGAAACTTCCTTCCTAAATTGCTTGTAGCAGACAACTAATTTTTGTACCTCTGAGATAAAGTGCAACGAGAGACATCTATAGCAAATTAATTACTTTCTATATTCCTTTCTCCCCTTGCTGCCATCTGTAGGGAATACGCATTTGTGTTATATAAACATACAGTACGCGTATTGCATCCTGTATAGTTCAAGTGTTGCTATCTGGACCTGTTTGACCAATAAAATTAAATTTCTAGGTAACACAAACATACAGTACGTGTTTTGTGAATGATATGATCAGTTGTACTTAGTAAATTGGAAATTATTTTATAGTTGTTAAATAAGTGATATCCATTTAATCAAATGGTTTTTATGAGATATTTTAATAAAATTAGATTTCTAATTGGTACTAAAATATGCAATTAAGATCTTGGGGCTGGTGGAATATAGGATTATTAAAATTGCTGGGTTTTTTGCATGAGTTCTAGTAATCAAGACGAAAAAAAATTGCAACTATTACCAATGAATAGCTAATAGGCTATTTAGTTTACCCTCAAATTACACAACAAAGTGAACGCTCCCTTTAAATAAACCCAAAAAAATCTTTAAATTGCTTTTTTCTTAAAGTTAAGAACTTTGAAACAGAGATGTAACTATAAATGCTTTAATATTATTTTTTAACTGCATTAATTTACGTTTGCCATTCAGTACAACTTGCACATTTTAACTTTGTCTTGTCAAATTCCTACCTCAGTTTTATTTGCATTGATTAACTTGTTTCATTAAGTACAATATGCAGTATACATTGTTGATACTATAGTACGCATTTGGTGTTATCACGCATAAACAAAGTGATAAATTAGCAACAATCCAGAGGATAAAATGCCATGCGTACGACAGAGATGGTGCTGTNCCAAAAATTCTTGATAATTTTACATAGAGAGCTGGGTTATAAAATATTTTCTTTAGACAAATTAGATGTTTACACTAATTTGAAATCTAGAATTACTCAAATTTGCGTTTTAATTGCGTCATTGGAGCCAAAATAATACGCGTTTACGCTGCTTACGCAATTTGGATAGCTGGGAGCTAGTAAATGTAAAGTTTTTAGTCAATATGCCCTATTAGTTCATGTCATTCCTTTAAAAATGGATCTTGAAAATAGTATCTCATCAAATTCAAGTAATAAAAAATTTACATTTTAAAATAAGACTCTTTCCATTTTTTAGTACTCTATATTGCTGGAACGGAAAGGCATATGAATCTGCTGAAATTAAATTAGGTAACATGGATTTTGTCAAGGATGTAAGGCAAGGAAAGTCATTTCAGAAGTGTACACATCTTTAGTACTGCAGTGTACTGTCTCTGGGCGCTAATGTAAACCCAAGACGGATGTCGAAGCCTGACATGGGATCCATCATTCACAGAAAAAATCAATGAAATATTCTGGTCATAGGAAACTATTATGTGAATTATCAAAATTATCAAAATTTAATGCTTTTAACCTCCTCGTATACTAAACGAACACTGATGCATCTATTATTGTTTACAAATTCCGCCCAGAGAGAACTGGTTTCAATATGTACACAGAGTATACACAACCGCAATTGACTTTCCTTGCCTTACATTCTTGGGTTTTGTGAGATGATATAAAATTGATAAAAAAAAATGGGTAATCTATGTATACTTTGCTTGTCTGTCTGTCTGTCTGTCTGTCTATCTGTCTGTTTGTATTAAATAAACGTCAAAACGGCTAAACCAATCGGGTCCAATTTTGTGTGGGACTTCATGTGACCCCAGGGGAAGTTTTATGGATGATCTAAGTTTCAAAAATTTGCCTCTAAATATTGAAATCCACGTAATTTTTGTTTCATTTTTGTTTTGCAATGCATTCTAAGAGAAAATGTTTACATGCTTACAGCCATATAGTTATTTAAAAATGTAGCTTCTAGGAGTTTTTCATTAACGAATGCTCTTTTAAAATAAATGTACCCTGTAATTTGTAAATGAACAGTTGATATCTATATCTGTATAATTTAGACATCTATATCTGGATAATTTACATATCTCTGTCTGGATAATTTAGACATCTATGTCTGTATAATTTACATATCTCTGTCTGGATAATTTAGACATTGTGTCTGGTTTATTTAAATATCTATGTCTGTATAATTTTTACATCTATATCTGGATAATTTACATATCTCTGTCTGGATAATTTAGACATTATGTATTCTAAGAGAAAATGTTTACATGCTTACAGCCATATAGTTATTTAAAAATGTAGCTTCTAGGAGTTTTTCATTAACACACTGCATTACAAAAAATGCGTACACCTCTGAAAAAACTTCCCTTGCATTAGTACCTTGATAAAACCAGTGTTTTTCATTTTCTTAAAAGTAAAAAAAAAATTAAAGATAGCCATCTTTTGTCACAATTCCTGTATAAATATTGGAAGATTTTTTCAGATTTCCCCCAAAAGCTCATTTATTTAAAAAAAGCCAAACTAAAAGTGGAGGGTGAAATCTTAAGTTTTTTGTCTATGGGGGAGGGGAATTCTTTTGTATAGAGATGGCCGGGTATCATATTTTTAACGAAATAAATTTTTGAGAACGAATTTTTTTTGTGAAAAAGGGTGCCGTTCAGAAAAAAAACGAACGCTGGAATTGTTCAGAGAAATGGAAAAATTATCGGTTTTAAAAGTACGCGAAAAAAAAACTAACATGATAACTAAATCTAACATGAAAAAAACTATCGTGATTTACTGGGCGAACAAAACTGAAGATTTTTCCTGAACAAACGTGTTTTTCTAAATCATTTTTGTTTTCTCACTAAACGTTCGTTCAATGAGAACGAAATAGATGGAAAATGAACGATAAACCGAACAAAATGGGTCGTTTACGAACAATGAACGAACAAAATGAAAAAAGTCGAACATGCCCATCTCTACTTTTGTTTTGTCAATTTCCTTTAATTTTAGGTTTAGACCCATCTCCTTGACCATCCAGGGTGAGGACAATATGGCTGTGGAGAGAGTGCTGGATGAAATCAAGAGGGTATTTGCAGAGATAAGAAATGCAGAGATATCCAGGTAGGTAGGTAGGTAGGTAGGTAGGTAGGTAGGTAGGTAGGTAGGTAGGTAGGTAGNATGGGTGAATGTAGTGGTATTTCATTTATCCAATGAGAAGTAGGAACTATATGTGTTGTAAATCTCCGGACAGCGTCAAGAAACCAATCTTATGCAGACTTAAAGGGAGTGACCGGCAATGTATGGTAGTTGAACTGAGAATATAGTATTTGAGACTTATGAGACGTTTTTACGGTGCATATATTGTTCAACAAGAGCACAAATTCAATTTTTAAAATTTTCATAGGTTGCTCATTTACAGGGATGATTTTGAGAATCGGTTTTTAAAAAATTATTCAATGACGACGACGAAAAATGTAGTAAAATTCTACAGTGAACTAATTTGTTGTTTAAGATCAGGTTGAGAAAATAAAAATTAACTATTATCATCGAAAATACGTAATCTTATTCAGTTATTGGTTTCTGTAATGTCTCATTGTTAGGGTTTCCAACGCAAGTGGATTTTACTTGCGCGCAATTTGGTATTAATTGCACGCAATAAACGCAACTTTCTTGCATTTGTATTTCAATTTTTTGATAATATTATTATTAAATTATTGCGCAATTCCTTTCAACAACAAAAAATAAAATCTAAACTTTGGTATTGGCATACAATAAACTGAACTACACTAACTTAACTAACCTAATCTTTTGTTTTATAATATTCATTTGCAGCATGATAACCAGAAAACTCTGACATTGAAAGACGAAATTTTAGACTAAAGCAAATCCATGTAACTGAATAAGTGATTTAATAAGTTACTAATTATTTTTTTTTTGCTTGTATCGACATCAAATACACTCTCTGTACTATAGTTTTCTGGTTCTCACTGTACCAAAATATACAATTTTGATTAAACGAACCTTACAATTTTAACCAAAAAAAAGTTTCCATCTAATGTGAAGAAATGAAAAAGTATCATATTAAATTGTTAATTAGTAGCCTAACCAGAGGCGTATTCAGGATT